>NC_092205.1:25402812-25411969 GCF_043381705.1 Parasteatoda tepidariorum | reverse complement strand
TTCTCAATTAGTATATATATATACGGGTGGCATTGTCTATTATTTTTTTGGAGGTACTAAGTAGGTGCATCGATGTCACCCCAACACGGACAAATATAACGGAGAGGTAAATTAAATCAAAGCCTGAAGTGGGATATTCGAGCCATGGATTTTTCTCCTAGATCACCAGTCAATACGGCCAGCTAATGTCAGCATTCTAGTTTCGATCATATAGTCTTCATTCTTGTTGCGTCGCACTAATACATCTCACACAATGCTTTGCGATGAGATTCCAAGTTAAGGAAACATTTTCGTCACATATTTGAGAGTTCACGCTCCATCATACATCCCGTGATTTTGTGTCAAAATGATTCTCTGATTAACAAAATGCTGCTGAAGGATTGCAGAATCGTCAAAAGGACGAGTTTTATTTCTGAGAGTGTGCCAGAATAAAAGTTGATCTGAATTTATATTTTTTCCCCGTACATTAGTCTATCAAGACGATCATTTCGCTTTGTCATGTACAAAAAATATTCAACATAAAAAAGCCTTACAAAGTATAACAATGACAACATTTTGCGAACTTATCTTTCAATATTTCATAAATAGAAAGAAAAAAATATTTGAAACTATTGGGAGTACAAATTAAGTCGGTCCTTTTGTTTGCGGACAAAAATGCATTTATTTCAGAACAAAATGAATGAACATGTTAATCAAAGTATTGTCCATCTCTGAATACTACTTTTTCCCACCTCTCAGGCAATTTTCAATTTCCATCTTGAAAAATTGCCTCGTCTTTTGAGGCTATCCAAGTTCGATTTCTGCGATAGAAGTGAACCGGTATTCTGCCAAATCGTGCTGCATCCATCGGAGCAACCAGTAATAAGAAGGAGCAATGTCCGGTGAATGTGGCGGGTGCGGTAAAATATCCCACTTGAGTGTTTCCAAATAATTTTGACGACTTTTGAGACATGAGGTCTACCGTTACATGCAGAAGAATAACTTTGTCATGTCTTTGCTCGTATTTCGGCCGTTTTTCTCGAAATGCACGGCTCAAACGAAACAATTGTAGCCTGTACCGATCGCCTGTAATGGAATCGCCAGGTTATAGCAGCTCATAGTATACAACTCCATTCATCATTCTTGAAATGTCGAAACCATTCCCTACATGATTTATCGGTTGGAGCATTGTCACCATAAATTTCGACAAGCATTCGATGCACATCAGCTGCACTCTTCTTCCAATTAAAGCAGAAACATAAAACCTCCCGCAAATGCTGCTTAGTTACCACAAAATTTGACATATTCAACAAAGTAAGAAACAGGGTTTCTGTATGAAACTCAAAGCGATATAAACTGAACATTAATGACAGATGTCTAACCTCTCTGAATCCACCGATACCAGCTGTCACTATGAAACATTCATAACAGCCAGTGCCATCTTTTGAAAACGTACCGACCTGATTTGTACTCCCAATACTTATTTCAAACTGCATTATAAGCTAATAAACATGTTTAAGTCATAAGTAATTAAATATAGGTTATTACATATATGTTATTATACTACATATCTTATGTACATGCTATTTTACTATGAGCATTATAAATAAATTTTATTGCATTACACGTTGTATACATGCGATTATTTAACAGGTGTAGTATAAGCCTTTGCTATAGCATTATGCTTACATGTTATAAATGCGGGCGTTAAAGATGAGTTTAATTAACTTTTTTTTGTCATAATGTAGTAACTATTACAAAATCAATTATGATTTTTTTTTAAATAAGGAAAGAAAAAAGAGGACTACGAGAAATAGTAAGTAAAGCAATTAATCAGAGGTTAGTTTTTAAATTAATAATGAAAAGGCCACCAATTAAACTTCAATTCTAACCTAAGCAGTGAAATTTAAATAACTAGAAAAATTTAAAATATTCCTTACATACTTCTTTTATTGTTTTGAAATTCTCTTACTTGGAATTATCGGTATTCGATAGCGAAATCATTTCTCTTTTTTTTAACCTTGATTTTGGAATAATTGTGTAGCTTGAGGCTTTTCCGAAAAATAAAATTCAATTATTCAAATGTTTGATTAATCATCCATGAATACTAATTTAAATGTTTAGATAAAGTTAATATAAAAAGCGAATGTTTTTCTGCGAGTAGTACTACTGGAACTAAAAAAATAAATCAACCATGATATCTCAGGTAAGAAAAACATTGCTTTTTTAATTTAATCTTTAAATCATTATTCTATTTTATGTCTATTTTAATGAAACTTTCTTATCAATTTTCTTCGAGTGTTTCACTAAACTATTTTTCACCCTTTAATAATCTAAAAATATAATAACCTCCCTTAATATATATTGTTAAATTTGAAGTCCAAAATGTGCGTATAAAAGATCGTAAATTAATATTTAAGCAAGATAAAAAAAAAGGCCTGATCGGAGTCCGCCAAATAACAGCTGAGGAAGTCGGTATGAAAAATATGTGAACCAGTTTGATTGTCTGATGAAATTTGGAAGCATTGCTAATAACCGTCTTTTAACTCCTCTGAGTTCCCTGAGACCATCAAGCAGGCTTTGATGTTTTTTTTTCACCTTCTTTAGCAGTCATTTCCATACCCACAGATTTCCATAGCGCACCTGTTATTTCTTTGATAAAATATAAGTTTGCGAGCCCTAATGTTCATATATACTTTTTTACTTTCACTTTGATGAAGTAGGCCTTAAATTTATAAATTTGTTCTGCAATTTATAAATTTGTTTTCAGTTTTATTTTCTTCGTGATTTATGAATGGGTGATTTGGATCATTAAGATGTTTCGTATTAAATTGATTTTATAATGATTTGAAATAATGTTTTTCTATAATTCATTTATTTTTTAATTTCAAACTTAAAATTCTAATGAACTCTTAAGAAAAGCATATGATGCCATTAAATGATATCTTATGACGTATGATGATGATCATATGACATCCTATTATGTCATTAAATGCAGTCGTTAACATTAATTGCTGTCATTAACAGAAAGCCTCCACACGAATCAACAGGTAAACCAGTTAGCATTGAGCCAACTTCGATAATAAAAATTCACTTAAGAAATTTATCGTATTTCCATATTTATTTATCTGATATAATAATTTTGAATTGTAAGGTGCCCAAATTTTTGCCTTATTTGAAAGAATGTAATTTTATGTATCTAAATACAATATTATACACGAAACCAGTCGAATAATTTCTGATAAATTGAATTTTAAAAAAGTTTCTGCATTTAAAATTCCATTTCTTACTGCATTTTATTATATTAGAAAACACGTAAATAAAAGTTACCTAAATTATACTCTGTTGTATGAATGATTTTTTAAAGACAAATATTTTAACAAATATTTTGAAAAAAATATTTGTATGAGTAAAAATAATTCTCTCAATTTTTAAAAGAAAACAAATAAATATTATTGAAAACAATTTAAACTAAAACTCAAAGCCCTGTAGTTAGAATATATAATCTTTTAAATTTATAATGTGGATATATTTTAAATGTATTTAAACTCCCATACATCAGAGTTTCACGGTAAAAATGCTGTACAGATTAAACTAACTTCTGACTGTATTTATTTTACAGTGCTTCCTGTTTCTTGTTTTCTTTGGCGTATCACTTGCCCATCTCGGATATGTAAGTAATTATAAAACTTTATTCATAAAATTATCACTGTTATTCATATTAATTAACAAAAGCGATGCCGACGGACTTGTGTAGGGGACAGGGAACTGTCCTTGCATCAGAAAGGTCCTGGGTTCAGATCCCGGGCAAGGCATGGATGTTTCTTTCTCTCTCTGTGTGTTCTATGTCCTTTCTCTTTTGTGTGTGAATGTTACCCGCCCTATAAACGGGTTGCGGTTGTGTGAATGGCGTGGCAGAAGTCGAATTCCTGACCATAGATGGCGCCACTGAAAAACAGGAACAATCGCACCCCCACTGCCTAAACAGGCATACGACAAAGAAAAAAAAAGCGACCATGACGCAGTTGATATCAGCATAAATTTTAGAGACGATTCTTAAAATACATTGTAAATTTTCTCAATTAGTTTGAACTTTACTTAATTTTCAATTCAATTTATAACTAATTTGTAATTTGAATTGAATTATGTTTGAGTCCTAAATTCTTATGGCAAATATTAATCTTAGCTCTCAGCAAACATTTTATTCTATTTTATTACAGATTTATAATATGTACTCAGCTGCAAAGAATTAAGTGGCTAGTGGGCTTATTTAGTAAGATAAAATTCTGGTTATTTAACCGTATTAGATGAAAGCTGTTATTAAACGGTTATTTTCACAATTAACAGTTTGATTATCATCTAATTCATGATTACTTGACTGTTCTGTTTGAATATGGCAAAATAACTTTTAAATAAATAGTCATTTAACCATTTTTTCGGCTAAATTTCTGGCAGCGCAGTTAATGATGCTAATTTTAACATCACACAATTGTGTTCTTTAAATATATTAATTCTAGCATCGAAGCACGATACATCGAGAGAGTTAACAGGACGAATGGTTATATGTTTCAAAAGCTGGATTGCTGTTCAGCGTAAACTAAATATTCTTTGCAAATGAGATAGATGTGTCATCTTATTCATAATAATTTTATTACGGCCGGTTGATTGATGTCATGATGTCACTAATACAGGGCATGAAATTTTAGTCCTAAAGGTGATCCCAAGACAAAAATTTTTACTCGTCAGTATTTTAGAGAAAAGTATTAACGATTTCTAAAATCTTAACAGGCGTGGAATTAACAAAAAAACTTATTACTTTTGAAAACTATAACTTTAAACTAAAAAGAAAAAAAGCATTTATTGCAAAGTAATAATAATATTAACTTAAAATAAAGTACCTGTAAAGACTTAACGGTTTTAATATCATCCATATGTTACTAAAAGACATTTAAGTCGGAAAAATATCTGAAAATTAAAATATCAGAAATACCGTCCGTCATTTGCATCTCTAGAGCCTATCTTTGTAACTCTCAGACTTCGTTATTCTTGAGTCAAACTATTACTCTAGAGTCAAACTCTGCTGCTTACACACTAGCCCTAAATATTCGATAGTCTACATATGGTGAGCTACTGAGTAGAAATTTCATGCCCTGCACTAGTGTTAAAGGTTATGAGAAATTTCAAATATGGTCAATTATCTCGAGAACCAGTGAGCAAATTTTAACAAAATTTGATATGAACAAGATTTGACATGAACAAAATTTGATAAGAACAAATGATATTAATAAGAATACATTTATTTTATATCTAATAACTTTCGTTTATACCAAATTTCATTGGAACTAGCCCAATATTTTGGTGATGATCGTTTGAATCTGAAAATTGTCTTAACTCCAACTAATAATTGCTCAAATAAAAATTTCAGCTATCGGAATATGCGAAGAATTCATTAATATTCATAGTGACTTATTTATTGAAATGCTAACTGAAATTAAATAAGTGCTAACTACAATTTTTAAAAAGTTCTTTTTTATTCCATTTCTAGATTGTCGATGACAAATACCCAGTCTATGAGCACTATGCACCCAAACCCTACAAATTCGGATACAGCATCAAAGACAAACACGGAGAGCAACACAGAGAAGAATCCGGTACTGGAGGACAACACGTTGTCGGTAGCTACGGATTCACCGATGCCCGAGGAATCAAAAGACAAGTGAACTACGTCGCTGACAAAGCCGGATTCAGAGCCAAGGTCCAGACCAACGAACCAGGCACCGCCAACCAGAACCCAGCCGCAGTACTCATCGCCTCCGATGCTCCATATGTTGGTGGTGAAGGATACCTGGGTGTACCAGCAGCAACTGCAGGATACGGTCTTGGATACGGATATGGAGGCGTTGGCGCAGGATACGGAAGTCTTGGATATGGTGGAGCTTATGGTGGATATGGAGGACCTTATGTGGGATATGAAGGACTCGGCTTAGGAGGTTTGGGATACGCAAGATACGGATATTAATGATTAAATATTTAAAATTGTTTTTCTTCTATTTGTTGTTGTTGTTAAAACAAAATAAATACAACTCATTTAATAAGATATTTTAAATTTACTGCTTGAATTTTAAATTTCACCTTTCATACGATTCTATCAACGTTAAATGAAAAATCATAGTTGGATTAGAGTATAAAATAGGATGTTTCTTTGCATTGCATCCTGTAACATGGAGCTTTTAATGTATATGAAATCCTCCATTTTTCAAATTTTTATATCTATTAATAGAAAATTTCATTTCTAAATCCGTTTCCCTATTTTCTGCAAGAAAATAAAAAATTTACAAAGTGGTAGGAGCACTCTACTGTTAAATAAATTTTACCCATAATTGAATCAATACACATATTTCAATAAATATAATATTTTTATACCTATTTAAATAAATTATGTAGTTAATAAACTTGTAATAGAAGAAAAATTCAAGTTAATAATCGAACACATCAATTGCGACTGCGGAATTTTTATTTCGAATTTTTTGAACAAAAATATGAAATTTTTTAACGTGATCACATATGTGATATTTATTAAGAGTGAATTTTTTTCAAAAAAAAAAATTCAATATCGTTTTAACGAGAATATGTTATCGAGAATGTGAATGTATAGTTAAAACTAAATTTAAAAAAATATGGAGCTATTCTATTTTTTAAAAATCTCAACTATCTGTTTTTATAAATAATCATTACAAGCTATTTCTATATTTTTGACTCACACTCTTTACTTAGTAAATAATCTGTTTGAGCTTCGTCGATTTTTTTTAAATACGCATATCAAGCTATTCCTATTTTTTCAAACGTGCATATCATTGTCGGCTCCTCAAGCTTTAAAAACTTTAAACGTCATTGATATGTAGCAGAAATCGTACGGTCTAAACTCTTCTAAATTTATAAAAATTTATGAACATTTTTTGTATTTTTTTAGTATACTCTATGTATTTTTTGAGAAATATCAAACAAAGTGTCAGTGTCGGAGCGTGTAATTATTTTTCCTACCCTTGTGTGCGTATATATATATATATACATATATANCTATAACAATACAGCAGTCCTTTTCAGAAAAAGTTTTTCATCACTTAAACTCAAATTGGTGAACAATTCATCATTAAAGGACATATGTATTGTTATAGAAATGAGCAATGTATATATATATATATATATATGTTCATTTTATTCAACATGCCTACTGAGCTATATTCGTTTTTATGCACACTTAAAACTTTGCACATTCTTTTGAAAGATTATGAAATATTTTCTGCATTTTGTGGTAATATTTTACGCATTTATTAAAAACACATTAAGAACTACGCCAAAAATGAACAACAACAGCGTGTTTGAGGGTTTGATGGCTGCAATAAGAGCAAAAACATTATTTTATACGGGAAAACTGTCTAAGCCTTGTGTTTTGTTAGGGCTGTGAGTGTGTGTGCTTCACTAATGTTTAAGAACTGCCTCGTCGTGCAAAACTATCGCAAAAGACATAAATGAATTTTAAAGAAAAAGTTCTGCAACTAAGCATAAATTAGGAAATCGATCTTACTCATTATACTTTTCCCTTGATGTTTTTTGGTAAATCTCTCTTTTCTTTAATTTTTTCTTGTCTCCTTGTCACGACAGTTTTCATCTTCGACAGTCTTCGATGCTAACACATCTTTTAATGTTTCTCAAAAAATACTTAAAGAGTAAGTTTATAAATTTAGAAGAGTTTAGACCGTGAGATTTCTCATACATGCCAATGAGGTTTTAAGATTTTTGAGGTTCGAGGGACCGACAATAAATTACAAAAGGAAAAAAAATTTAAACATCCTATGCCAAAAAACGCAGCAATAGATTTGCAATTTATGTTTCTTATTATGATTATTATACACAATAATTGCACAAATTTTCGTAAACCTTACTAAAATATTTCAGAAGATTTAGACATTTTTATAAAGAAACAAACTTTTTGTCTTTTTTTAGCTATAACTTTAAAAATATATAATAAAACAAAATATACTTATAGATCAATTTTGAATTAGTTTCAAATTATGCTTTACAATTTAAGAATAGTTTGTTATTAACTGCGCATGCGCAGCAAATATTTTTTTTAAAAAATTTCTTAATTTTGTAGTGAACCTAATAAGAAGGCAACTAAAAAAAGTCCGATTAGAATATCTTAAAAATTTGAAAGGTTTCCAGCAATTTTCTAAGTAGTTTTCTTACATTTAAAAATAAAGCTCAAAATCATAAGTGGCTTTCCTCCAATTTCCTTTTGTACTACTAAGCAAGATTTATTAACAAATGATAATATCCTTCTAGTGATAATCCGGACAACGAAATATGATGGTATTAGGAAATAAAGCATGCGAAAGAAAAGATACTTCTATTGGGGATGATCCCCCGACAACGTCGGAGTCATTTTTAATAAAGCATGCTTAATAGTACAAAATGAAATTAAAAGAAAATCCCTTATCATTTTGAACATTCTTTTAAGAGAGAAAAACATTTTGAAAACTGCTTGAAACTTTTTAAATTTTGAAGATACTCAAATCGGGCTTTTTTTTATTAGTTTTCGGATATAAAACTGAGGAAAAAATGTGCATGCGCAATGTAGAAGAACTACTTTAAATATTTATAACTTGCGCTGTTTTTAACGAATTTCTTTTTCAAGTTTCAAAGCAATTTTGTAATTAATTTCAAATTGATCAAAAGTTTTGCTTAACTTTGGTGAATATTTTCAAAGTTATAGCAAAAAAAACGTAAGACAAAAAAAAAAAGAAAAATTTATAAAAATGTCTATATCTCAAATAATATTTAAGCTTGGTTAACAAAATGTTGTACAATTATTGAGCATAATTACCAAAATAACTGTTATAAGTCCCAAATTTATTACTACCCTTTCTGGCATAGGGTGTTTAAAAAAAACTTTCCGTTTGTACATCATTGTCGGCCCCTCAAACTTTAAAAACTTTAAACGTCATTGATATGTAGCAGAAATCGTACGGTCTAAACTCTTCTAAATTTACAAAAATTTATGAACATTTTCTGTATTTTTTTAGTATACTCTATGTATTTTTTGAGAAATATCAAACAAAGAGTCAGTGTCGGAGCGTGTAATTATTTTTCTTACCCTTGTGTGCGTATATACATATAT
>NC_092205.1:25398331-25402312 GCF_043381705.1 Parasteatoda tepidariorum | reverse complement strand
CCTTCATTTCCGACTTGCATACACTGACAACAATTCTTATGGTTCCTCTTGAGAAAATTTTTATAGAATTTTCTTGTCCCTCAAAGTGCTAACCATGTTATCGTGCAATTCTTTAAACTTGATTAATCAATACTATGACTAATATTAAGTGGACGCAATACAAAATGTAATATCTTCAGTGCATTTGCAAAGTACTATGGTTCAAGGCAGTGATATATTAGTGATATATTGAACCCTTTGGAATGCAACGCAATCTAATCTCCGCCTAAGTGCAGCACGAGCAAAGAACTTGTAACGGCATAGTGGTTTACACCTTTCAGCTGTTTCTTTGAGTGTCCATTCTCGCCATGCTTTTTTAACATAGTTTTTCGAAACTCTGTCACCAAGAAAAATAAAAATTCCACATTTCAAGTGCTATACACTCGGAGAAAAATGATTATTTTAAACTATATGCATCATCTTCGTGGGAAGAATTATCTGGGCTTTAGAACGGACAAATAACTTAAATATTTTAAAAGTTATTAATCTTTTCTTTAAAAAATCACCTAGACAATTTTTCCTCTAGAATGAGAATTATAAAAATCACTGCCTTATTCCCAGTATCTACATATTTTTATGAGCATTGGAGTAAGCATTGGAGTAAGTTTGTAAATATTAAAAAATTAAACCACACACGCTTTTCGTTTTCACAAAACTGTGGCTTTTCTCCATATTGACGTTTTGAGCCATTTTTATAATAAGCATTGACAGCGCTGGCTTAAAATAAGCTAAACTTGACTTAACAGCCATGAGCAACTGTTGCAAAGTCACAGCAGTTTTGAAAGTAGCATATTATTCGCAAAGAAACATCACGTCATATTACGACAGGCGTTGTAGGACTGATGGCAAGCTTAAGTCACGAAGGCAAACTGGAGCTCAGTTCCGTTTTCTAACGACATGACTGTCTACCAGAGCATAGCCATCGCATTAGAATTCGAATCCTGACTTCCCCCTTTTGTAATTCGACAGGTCTAATAGCACCACCTTCGTCAATGAGTTTCACTTTGCGGTGGTGTCTCTTGGACAGTTATTTGTGCTTTTTTTATGTTATTTCGTTAAAATTAAATTCCTAGTGCACTTTAACATTCAAATAGAGTCTCGGTGCTGCCATCTAGTGTGGCAGAAACTAGACGTCCAAATTAACATGGCCAACGGTATCTAACCCATTGTGGTGGTCCTGAAAGAGTGGATACCACTTCTGGAGAACGCACTAGGGCATCGGGAAGACTGATTGTGCAGCTCATAAGAAATAAAATAAAAAATTTATTTCGTTTTATTCATACGTAGCGCAAAGTATATCTTATCCTTATTTGAATAATTAAAAACATGTTAAAGTAATCTAGAAAAAATTTTAATTACTAACAAGTAAAAATAATCTAATTCTCTTTTAGAATACTTCCAAACGGTTTTATAAGTATTGAAATAAAAAGAAAGCTTTTGAGAGGTTGTTTTGCAGAAAAACTATCCCAGCAGTAATCATTTTTATAGGGACAAATTAGAAAACAGTTAAAATTAAAAAAATAGTATCTTATTTAACAACAGAATTGAAATTCAATAGGGAAGGTCATGGTTTTAATGGGGCATCGTGGATTCAATTTTCAAAACTTTTAAAGATTCCTTCCTTATTTTCGTTCTTATTTGGGTAGTTTTATTATTTTGCAGAATTTTTATTCAAATACATTGTGGCAATAAAATTGGTATAGCATAGCAATTCGCAGGTATAGCAGTTCTGTTTTAAATTCTGTTTTTTGCTTTTAACGTGTAAAATATCCTAAAATAAAACAATTGAAGTTAGTCTATGAATCATGTGAAGACTTTTAATTGTCATTTAATTTAAAGTTTTCTCAGAAGCATTCAATTCTCTCAAAGACTTAGTAACTTTAAAGAATTAAAATCGCAAAGAACGGAAAACCCATAAAAATTCAATTGAAGCTTTGCTATAAAAAAAGATAGTAGCAAAGCAAATTACATGTTTTTTCTTATGCAATATTCAATTCAACAGTTTTATTAACATTCATAAATACGGTAGCAAATATATTAAAATGATTTTTTTATACTAAAATCACGTTTGCTCTGATAAAATCTAATTTCGCAAAGCGGAAAATAATATCTACACTTTAGTACACATAACGAAAAAAAATTTTAAACTTAGCAAATACATTAAAACTGAAACTGATTAAGACATATTTTATTTTTAATGAATTTACTTTTGACATTTTAATCAAATTAATACATCAAACTAATAATAGTAATATTAAAATGAAACACTTATAATATTATTAATAGTTTACTATTAGAAAAACATTTAAATTAGAAAAAAATAAAGAAATCTCAAACAAATAATGAAAATATGTGTTTTATTTTTCCTTAAGCTATGGGTCTTTTACAATTTGAATTAGAATTTTTAATTATAAAAAAATAATAATTTCAGCTCAGAGATCAGGCTTAAGTAATTAGTTCTAAATTAAATTATTCAATCTATACCGTTTAACTTTAAACTGTTTAATCTGTAATACTTCATTGTGAATTTCTTTGATAAAAATAAATTTTAAATGTTTTTTTTAAATACTTAAATAAGAAAGAATACTAAAATATTTTTAAGTATTTTATTCTCTATAATGAATTAAAAATTTTAAATTAAACAAAAATAAATAAAACCGAAATTTAGATTTTAAAATTTAATGAATTTTTAATTAATTTAATGAGTTTTATAACTTTAATGAATTATAATTAATTGATTTTTTAAAATTTATTAAATTTATTTAAATAAAATTTTAAAATTTAATGCAAATTAATAAACATGAAAAAATTGAATAATATGAAAAATTAATGAATCAAAAAATCAGTCATTCATCGAAATAATGAATCTGCCAATGAATGTTTTAATTAGCAAGTTAACGAACAAGAGAAAAATAAGAAATCAGCAGCCAAGTAATAGAAAAACAATATGTTATTTAAGCTATAAATAGGCGAATCAATAGATGAGAGAATTAACGAATCAAAAGTGAAGGATTCAATAAGTAACTAAACAGCAAAATTAGTAAAAAGTTTACTTCAGAATCAATAAGTGAATGAGTTCATGATATAGTGAATAAATATCAGATGATTTGGTCAAAACTTACAAATAACATTTACTGACTTGGAAGATAAAAATTTTAAGAGCAAACTGTCTAAATAAAAATGTATAATTCGGTAAATTAGATACTGTATTACTGTATCAGTTTCCTTATTTGATAAGCAATAGTTATGTTACGGGCAATGTAATTATTTAGGTCAGTATTCATAATGCTTAGTTATCATGAATAATGACCATTAAAATTGGGCAATTTGATAAATTTGAATTACTTTACGATAATTTCTCACATTGCCCGGTCATTATAAATACCGCTATTATTTCTCTGGGCACTTTGATTAATTGACAGTAATGGGACAACCACGTGCGTGTGGTGTGATTCTGGCTGGCCAATGTTCACCGGTGAATGTTGACAATCAAATTAGTCGCTTTGGTGAGTGTCCGAAATATTTATTACACAATTACATCCAATTTGATACAAATTTATTCGTGGATATAATTACATTTATTCGATATTTTAATACTTACTGACGATAGTTTAGAACAAACATCAGTGTTTGGAGTATCGGGCAAATATATACCGGGGAATGGCACTTGACTTTAAAAAAATATCAGTGTAGGGTATACCGGGCAAATGTATACCGGGCAGTGGCACTTAACCAGACCTAGTATGACTAGACCTTTAGTAAATGTCCGAAATATATACTAGGTCTAGTGCCACTTTTGCTATAGCTTAAATATTTAAAAAAATTTAAACAAAGCGTTTGAATCAATTTTAAACTGATACCGAAATTATTGCTTTAAAATTTTAAAAAATAATAATAAAAACTGCGCCAGATAAGAGTAATTGAAGTAGTTGCTTTATACAG
>NC_092205.1:25341831-25398319 GCF_043381705.1 Parasteatoda tepidariorum | reverse complement strand
AACAGTTTTAACAATTGGGCATACCGGGCAATGGCACTTAACCAGACCTAGTATGACTAGACCTTTGGTAAATGTATACTAGGAAAGAAATATATACTAGGTCTAGTGCCACTTTTGCTATAGCTTAAATATTTAAAAATAATTAAACAAAGCGTTTGAATCAATTTTAAACTGATACCGAAATTATTGCTTTAAAATTAAAAAAATAATAATAATAACTGCGCCAGATAATTGTAATTGAAGTAGTTGCTTTATACAGCTCATGTGCGGGAAAAATTTTAAAAAAAATTATTCAGGTGCATCTAAAAGTGGATGACACCCTGACACCCTGTGGCTGTGTGTGACACAAATTGCCCCCTTGACTCTTAGCATTATACATAATGACTGGGCAATGTAATAATTGCAACATAATTTATCATTTTGTCATATCCTTTTGGGCGCTTTATAAATTGTCCGGGCATTATAAACAATGCCCAATTATTTACATTGCCCGTGACAGTTACAAATCAAAATTACAAATGAAAATTAATCTAAAAAATTGCGTATTATTTACAAAGGAAAATCAAGTTAGCTAAACAATAGAAATTAAGCATGAAAACTAACAACATTTTTGCAACGATTTTTCAATTTCAACTGCAATGGATTCAGAAATAATAAGTAAAAAAACACGCGCATATAAGAGTATTTGATTTTCTGACTTTGAAAAACAAATGAAAGATAGAAATCTTCGCATTTCTTTAAATGTTAACAGTGATACAGAAATAAAAAACGGCTGAGACGTAAAAATGAAGGAACATAAAAAACGGAGCCAAAACTAAGAAACGGAACAGCGATTTAAATTTTATCTGAATTTCACGTTCAGTGCTCAAAAAAAACGGACCACTATGAATAACTTTTGATCTAATCTTCACGTTCTAGGACTAATCTTATTGGGAGTGACCTCAAATATTCTAATTAATTAGTGCAAATCAGAAACAAAAATGTATTTTCTCTGTGTAAACATACCTTTATTCGACGAATTCGGATTTCTCTCCCACGAAATATAAAGGGTCGCCGCAATCAAGTAAATATGGTCCCAACAGTTTGACCGGGAGAGTGGTCCAAAGTTTAGACCTCCTAATGTGAATTTCACTTTTTGCGTATTTCGTCATATCTCCATAATTTTTTAAGAGAACTGAAACTCTTCTGCGTCTGTTTTCGTATTTTAAAACAAATTAACGTATTTTCACCAATTTATCAACATATTTGAGGTCACCTCTTCGAGCCATTAAGATTTAGTCTTAGAACGTAAAGATCCGATCACTAGATCAAAAGTTATTCAGGGTGATCCTTTTTCTTTCACACTGTACTATAATGTTTTCTTAATATTTCAAGAAGTTTATTTTAACATGCGTTTACTCTGAGTATGTTCTATTTTAAATAACAAATTCGACACAAGAAACACACTCTTTCCTAATAAACATTATTTTTTACGACTGACTTAAGAATGACTCAAGAACATTACTTTTTACGACTGAGAATTAAAACTCAAAAATATGAAGTAGACGCATTCTAGAAAACATAAACCCTATATTTTAATGCGAGAGGATTCGAAAACTTAGTTTTCTTAATGTTTATTTTACCTTTAGCGGATTTTGCAGTATCTTTGCTGGAACTATTTCGATGAGTCAAAAACTTTTCTCGCAAAATTATGATCTTCCTTTCTCCAAAATTTATTTGTAAATTTGTATGTAAATTTTTAAGATTAATAATTAGTTCTCACAACTTATTTTAATAATGGTCAAAAAAATTTACTTTAAGACAAAATTTTTACTCATACATTCTTACACATTTTCCACGCAATTTTAAATGACAGAATTTGAAGTTAAACGGAATTGTTCCGAAAATTTTTCATTACTGATACGATTCAAATACGATTTTCTTTAAATAGAAAATCTCTTTATGAAGTACTATTTGTACAATTTATTTCAAATTGAGAATTTCATCATTTCAACCTAAACTGTTCAAAATCATTTAAAAGTATTTGTACCTTAAAATTCAAAAGCTTTTCTATCATTAAAAAATTCGGTTTTGGCTTGCTTTTGCTATTTGATCTCGCTTCATTCACTCATTAGATATTAATTTATATTAACTTAGCTTTGTATTTGTGATTATACTCTTTTTTAAATGAGGTTCTAAAATATACAAAATGTACAATCTATGAAACCCTTGATTTATAAATCTATGTATTTAACGGTTTGATTTTCATTTTATTTAATTTATTTGAATAAATTTTATTTATTTATGTAAATTTATAAATTTTGTGAAATAAATTGTTTATTATCTAAGTTATGTACTGTGCTGACTGGACTGTGTAGTGATCACGGAACTGGCCTTGCATCGGAAAGGTTCTGGGTTCAAATCCCGGACAAGGCATGGAAGTTCTTTCATTCTCTGTACTATCTGTCCTTACTGCGGGAGCAAAGTTGGCCCACCTGAATGGCGCCCCTGAAAGAGTGGCTAACAAATCTGCCCTTCAGAAGCCTGTTATTTTATTGACGAAATGCCATTACCCAGATGGACATTGGAAAAAAAAGTTATGTACTGTAAAAAATGGAAACTTAAATCTCACGAAACTTTCTTCGTTTTTGACGAAACCATTTCTTAGGATATGCTCTTAGCGAACGTTTTGTCAGAGTGATGAAATTACCATCGCCACTTCTTCGAGGAAAAGGATTTCGTCAGAAGTAAAGAAATTGTTCTTCCCTTTATTTTATTTTTCAAAAAAGAAAAAAAAAACGGGTGTAATTTTTTTTCTTTCTAGATACTATTTAGGTGCATCGATGTCACCCCAACATGAACAAATATAACAGAGAGGTAAATTAAATCGAAACCTGAAGCGGGATTCGAGCCACGGATTTTCCTCGTATGAGGCTAACTCCTAGATTACCATTCGCTTCGGTCAGCTAATGTCAAAATTCTAGTTGCGTCATTCTAATATATCTCACACAATACTTTGCGATGAGGTTGCAACTTAAGGAAACATTTTCGTCACATATTTGAGAGTTCACGTTCCATCACAAATCCTGTGATTTCGTGTCAAAATGATTCTCTAATTGACAAAATGCAGCTCACGGTTTGCAGAACCGTCAAAAGGGCGAGTTTTATTTCTGAGATTATGCCAGAATAAAAGTTGACGTGAATTTATATTTTTTCCCCTCACATTAGTCTATCAAGACGATCATTTCATTTCGTCATGTACAAAAAATATTAAAAATAAAAATCCTTACAAAGTATAACAATGACAACGTTTTGCGAACTTACCGTTCAATATTTCATAAATAGAGAGAAAAAATACCTGAAACTACTTATTTCAAACTGTATTATAAGCCAATAAACATGTCCAAGTCATAGATAATTAAAAATAGGTTACTACAAATATGTCATTGTACTACATATGTTATGTATATGCTATTGTACTATGTATGTTATAAATATATTTTAGAGCATTACTCGTTGTATACATGCTATTGTTTAACATGTGTAGTATAAGCCTATGTTATAGTATTATGCTAATAAACTCATGTTATAAATGCGGGTGTTAAAGATGAGTTTAATTAATTTTTTAATTAAACTTATTAAATTTTTTTTGTTTTAACGTAATAACTATGGCAAAAGTAAATATGATTTCTTTTCAAAAGATTACGAGAAATATTAAGTAAATCAGAAATTAGTTTTTAACTTAATAATAAAAAGGCTTCCAATTAAACTTCATCTCTAACCTAAGCAGTGAAATTTCAGTAACTAGAAAAATTAAAAATATTCCTTACATACTTCTTTTATTGTTTTGAAATTCTCTTACTTGGAATTATCAGTATTCGATAGCGAAATCATTTCTCTTTTTTTAACCTTGATTTTGGAATAATTGTGTAGCTTGAGGCGTTTTAGAAAAATAAAATTCAATTATTCAAATGTTTGATTAATCATCCATGAATGCTAATTTAAATGTTTAGATAAAGTCAATATAAAAAGCGGATGTTTTTATACGAGTAATACAACTGGAGCTAAAAAATTAAATCAACCATGATATCTCAGGTAAGAAAAACATTGCTTTTTTTAATTTAATCTTTATACCATCATTCAATGTTATGTATATTTTAATGAAACTTTCTTATCTATTTTCTTCGAGTATTTCACTAAACTATTTTTCTCCCTTTAATAATCTAAAAATATAGTAACCTCCCTTAATATATATTGTTAAATTTGAATTCCAAAATGTGCTTATAAAAGGTCGTAAAATAATATTTAAGCGAGATGAAGAAGAAAAGGCGTGATCGGAGTCTGTAAAATCACTAATGAGGGAGTTGGTATAAAAATTTGTAAACCAGCTTGACTGTCTGATTAAATTTGGAAGCATTTCTAATAACCGTCTTTTAACTCCTCTGAGTTCCCTCAGACAATCAAGCAGGTTTTGATGTTTCTTCTCACCTTCATCAGCAGTCATTTTCATACCCACAGATTTCCATAACGCACCTGTTATTTTTTCATGAAATCTAAGTTTGCGAGCCCTAATGTTTATATATACCTTTTTACTTTCACTTTAATAAAGATAGCCTTACATTTATAAATTTGTTCGGGAAAACTTCGATTTTTTTCTCATTTTTATTTTTATTGTGATTAATGGGTGATTTGGATCACGATGATGATTTGGTTTAAACTGATTTCATTATGATTTGGAATAATTTCTTTTATAATTCATTTAGTTATTTATTTTTAATTTCGAACTTGAAATTCTAATGAACTCTTAAGAAAAACATATGATGCTATTATATGACATCTTATGACATATGATGATGATCATATGACATCTCATTATGTCATTAACTGCAGTCGCCTTCACACGGTTCAACAGATAAACAAAATAGCATTAAACCAACTTCCATAATAAAAATTCACATGAGAAATAAAACCAGTTGAATAGTTCCTGAGAAATTGAATTTTAAAAAAGTTCTATATTTAAAATTCCATTTCTTACAACATTTTATTATAGTAGAAAACATGTAAATAAAAGTTATCTAAATTATACTCGGTTGTATGAATGATTTTTTTAAAGACAAATGTTTTAACAAATATTTTGAAAAAATATTTGTGAGAGTAAAAATAATTATCTCAATTTTTAAAAGAAAACAAATCAATATAAACTATTTAAACTAAAACTCAAAGTTCTGTAGTTAGAATATATAATCTTTTAAATTTATAATGTGGATATATTTTAACTGTATTTAAACTCCCATACATCGGAGTTTCATGGCAAAAATGCTGTACAGATTAAACTAACTTCTGACTGTTATCATTTTACAGTGCTTCCTGTTTCTTGCTCTCTGTGGCGTATCACTTGCCCATCTTGGATATGTAAGTAATTATAAGACTTCATTCATAAAATTATCACTGTTATTCATATTAATTAACAAAAGCCACGCCGACCGGCCTGTGTAGGGGGCAGGAAACTGTCCTTGCATCAGAAAGGTCCTGGGTTCGAATCCCGGACAAGGTATGGATGTTTCTTTCTCTCTGTGTGTGTTCTACGTTCCTTTCACCTTTGTGTGTGAATGTGGCCCACCCTATAAACGGTTTGCAGTTGTGTGAATGACGTGACAGAAGTCGAATTCCTGGCCATAGATGGCGCCACTGAAAAACAGGAACAATCGCACCACCACTGCCTAAACAGGCATACGACAAAAAAAAGCGACCATGACGCAGTTGATATCAGCATAAATTTTAGAGACGATTGTTAAAATACATTGCAAACTTTCTCAATTACTTTGAACTTTACTTAATTTCCAATTCAATTTATAACTAATTTGTAATTCGAATTGAATTATGTTTGAGTCTTAAATTCTTATGACATATAATAATCTTAGCTCTCAGCAAACATTTTATTTTATTTAATTACAGATTTATAATATGTACGCAGTTGCAAAGAACTAAGTGACTTCATTAGTGGGCTTATTTAGTGAGATAAAATTCTGGTTATTTAACCGTATTAGGTGAATGCTATTATTAAACGGTTATTCTCACAGTTAACAGTTTGATTACCATCTTATTTATGAGTACTTGACTGTTCTGTTTGAATATGGTAAAATAATATTTAAATAAATAGTTATTTAACTATTTTTTCCGAGAAATTTCTGACAGTGCAATTAAAGATGTTAATTTTGACATCACACAGTTGTGTTCTTTAAAAATAATAATTCTAGCATCGAAGCATGACACATCGAAAGATTTATCAGGACAAAAGTTTAAATGTTTTATAAGCTGGATTGCTGTTCAGCGTAAACTAAATATTCTTTGAAAATAAGATAGATTCCTAACAATTTTATTACGAACAGTTGATTGATGTCATATGTACTTATACAGGGCATGACATTTTAGTTCTAAAGGTAATAGCCAGACTAAAATTTTTGCCCATCACTATTTTAGAGAAAAATATGAACAATTTTTAAAATCGTAAGTGGCGTAGAATAAATAAAAACTTATTAGTGTTAAAAACTATAACTTTTACTTAAAAAGAAAAATCGCATTTATTGAAAAGTAATAAAAATATTTACTTAAAATAAAGTTCCAGTAAGGACTTAACGGTTTCAACATCATCCATGTATTATTAAAAGACATTTAAGTAGGGAAAACATCAGAATTACCTTCTGTCATTTTCATCTCTAGAGCCCATCGTTGTAATTCTCAGACTCCGTTATTCTTGAATCAAACTATTACATTAGAGTCAAACTCTGCTGCTTACTCACAAGCTCTATATATTCGGTTGCCAATGGCGAGCTGGTGAGTAGAGCTTCCATGCCCTGCACTAGTGTTAAAAGTTATGAGAAGTTTCAAATACGGTCAATTATCTCGAGAACTAGAGAGCAAATTTTAACGAAATTTGATATGAACAAGATTTGACATGAACAAAATTTGATCTGAGCAAAATAAGATATGAGTAAGAATACATTTATTTTATATCTAATAACTTGTTGGCCGGCCTGTGTAGGGGTTAGGGAACTGCTCTTGCATCAGAAAGGTTCTGGGTTTGAATTCCGGGCAAGGCATGGATGGTCTTTCCTTTACTCTAATATCTGTCCTTACCTAATATGCCCACCTAATTCTAACTTTTTCCCACCTAAAATAGTGCCCCTGAAAGAGAGGCCAACAAATCTGTCCTGTTATTGCCTGAATTGACGAAAAATGTTAACACAGGTGGGCATTGGCGGAAAAAAATATCTAATAACTTTCGTTTATACCAAATTTCATTGACACTAGCCCAACATTTTGGTGATAATCGATTAAATTTGAAAATTGTCTTAACTTAAAACTCCAGTAAATAATAATTGCTCAATAAAAATTTCATCTATTGGAATATTAATCTTCAATGTGGTTTAGCAATCTAAATATTCATTGAAATTAAATAAGTGTGAACTACAATTTCTAAAAAGTTCTTTTTTATTCCATTTCCAGATGGTCGAGGACAAATATCCAGTCTATGAGCACTATGCCCCAAAACCCTACAAATTCGGATACAGCATCAAAGACAAACACGGAGAACAACACAGAGAAGAATCCGGTACTGGAGGACAACACGTTGTCGGTAGCTACGGATTCACCGATGCCCGAGGAATCAAAAGACAAGTGAACTACGTCGCTGACAAAGCCGGATTCAGAGCCAAGGTCCAGACCAACGAACCAGGCACCGCCAACCAGAACCCAGCCGCAGTACTCATCGCCTCCGATGCTCCATATGTTGGTGGTGAAGGATACCTGGGCGTACCAGCAGCAACTGCAGGATACGGTCTTGGATACGGATATGGTGGCGTTGGTGCAGGAGATCTTGCATATGGTGGAGCTTATGGTGGATATGGCGGAGCTTATAACGGATATGGAGGCCCTTATGTCGGATATGGAGGACTCGGCTTAGGAGGTTTAGGATACGCAAGATACGGATATTAATGATTAGATAATTAAAATTGTTTTTCTTCCATTTATTGTTGTTGTTAAAACAAAATAAATACAACTCCTTTAATAAGATATTTTGAATATACTGTTTGAATTTTAAATTTCACCTTTCATACGATTCTATCAACGTTAAATGAAACATCTTCGTTGGATTAGAGTGTAGAATAGGATGCTTCTTTGCATTGCATCCTGTAACATGGAGCTTTTAATGTATATGAAATCCTCGATTTTTCTTATTTTTATTTCTATTATTAGAAAATTTCATTTCTAAATCCTTTTTCCTATTTTCTGAAAGAAAATAAAAAATTTACAAAGTGATAGGAGCTCTCTATTGTAAAATAAATTTTACCCTTAATTGAATCAATACACATATGATTTAATATTTCAATCAATATAATATTTTTATATCTTTAAATAAATTATGTAGTTAATAAACTTGTAATAGAGAAAAAATTCAAGTTAATAATCGAACACATCAATTGCGACTGCGGAATTTCCATTTCGAATTTTTTGGACAAAAATATGAATTTTTTTAACGTGATAAAATATGTCATAATCTAATTTATTAAGAGTGAATTTTTTTCAAAAGAGGAAATTCAATATCGTTTTAACGAGAATATGTTATCGAGAATGTGAATGTATAGTTAAAACTAAATTTAACTATACATTCATACATAAAAATATTTAGTTTTATAAATTAAATTTATTTCAATTTTTAAAAAAATAACATTTTGATGTATTTCTTTATATTGCTTTTATTCTATTTTTAATATTCATGCTGTTGTTCTTATATTTACATTGTGTTTTTAAAACTTTAAATGTCATTCAGTTTATGCAATTTTTTAAGTTGGAAAAATGAAAAGAAATCATACATCTTCACTTTTATTTTCAATAAAGAGAAATTTTTTGCATAATATGTTTTCAAGCATGTTGATCATAAATAAAATGTGCAATCTTTATAGAATGTGCTACACAAAAAATTTTTCATGCAATATGCGCTACAGAAGCCTTCTAGCAAAATTTGCACAAAATCGATTGGATTGGTCATGAGGAACTAAGCTTTAAATGTACGACTTTCTCCAAATTTGATAACTCAGAAACTGTTTATTATTTAAGTCCTAGTGCGTAAAAATCCGATGATAGTTATTCAGAGAATTCAGTTTTTAATTCTGTACATGAACATAAATAATAGACATAGCTTGAAATGCCATAACGTTTCAAAAAAGAAATTGAGGTCTCTAAATAATGTGATATTAAAAAAAATGGACGAAGTTATTTAAAAGAGTAGTCATAGCATTTGAGTTTTTTAGTAAATATCTGCTAAGATTATATTTTAAGAGAAATTTGTAGTGTTTAAAAATACTAAGCGAATTTTTTATACTGCTGCTTTTAGATAAACTTACTACAGATATTATTTTGTCCAAATTTCTACACAGCTCTCCACAAATTTATTCGGCATTTCAATTTTTATAAATAATCATTACGAGCTATTTCTATATTTTTAACTCACACTCTTTACTTAGTAAATAATCTGTTTGAGCTTTGTCGATTTTTTTTAAAATACGCCTATCAAGCTATTCCTATTTTTTCAAACGCGCATATCATGCTATGTTCATTTTATTCAACATGCCTACTGAGCTATATTCGTTTTTATGCACACTTAAAACTTTACATATTCTTTTGAAAGATTATGAAATATTCTCTGCATTTTGTGGTAATATTTTACGTATTTATTAAAAACACATTAAGAACTATGTCAAAAATGAACAACGACAGTGTGTTTGATGGTTTGATGGCTGCAATAAGTACAAAAACATTATTTTATTCGGGAAAACTGTCTAAGTCTCGTGTTTCGTTAAGGCTGTGAGTGTGGGTGTTTCACCTATGTTTAAGAACTGCCATGTCGTACAAAACTATCGCAAAAGACATAAATGAATTTTTAAGAAAAAGTTCTACAACTAAGAATAAATTAGGAAATCGATCTTACTCATTATATTCTTTCTTTGATGTTTTTTGGAAAATCTCTCTTTTCTTTAATTCTTTCTTGTCTCCTTGTCCGACAATTTTCGTCTTCGACAGTCTTCGATGCTAACACAGCTTTTAATATTTCTCAAAAAATACTTAAAGAATAAGTTTATAAATTTAGAAGAGTTTAGACTGAGCGATTTTTCATACATGCCAAAGAGGTTTTAAGCTTTTTGAGGTTCGAGGAACCGACAATAAACTATAGACGGAAAAAAATTTTAAACACCTTATACCAAAAAACGCAGCAATGCATTTGCAACTTATAACTCTTATTTTGATTATTATATTCAATAATTGCACCAACTTTCGCAAACCTTGCTGAAATATTTTGGAAATTTAGACATTTTTATAAAAAATAAAAAAACTTTTTTGTGTTTTTTTAGCTATAACTTTAAAAATATGTAATAAAATAAAGCAAAAATTATAGATCAATTTTAAATTAATTTCAAAATTATTGCTTTACAATTTGAGAATAATTTGTTATTAACTGCACTTGCGCAACAAATATTTTTTTTTTTTTTAATTTCGTAATTTTGTAGTGAAACTAATAATAAAGGTAATAAAAAAAGTCCGATTAGATTATCATAAAAATTTTAACAGTTTCCAGTAATTTTTGTTCTTGCATTTTAGAAGAAAGCTCAAAATTATAAGGGGTTTTCCTCCTATTTCATTTTGTATTACTAAGCAAGGTTTATTAACAAATGATAGTACCCTTCTAATGATAGTCCGGACAGCGAAATGTGATAGTATTAGGAAATAAAGCGTGCCAAAGACAAAGATGCTTTCTTGGGGGATGATCCCCTACAACGCCAGTGTCATTTTTAATAAAACTTGTTTAATAGTACAAAATGAAATTGAAGAAAAATCCCTTATTTTGAATTTTCTTTTAAAAGAGAAAACTGTTTCGAAAATTGCTTGAAACTTTTTAAATTTTGAAGATACTCAAATCGGGCTTTTTTTTATTAGTTTTCGGATATAAAACTAAAAAGGAAGAAAGTTTTTAACTTTTTCTGTGCATGCCCAATATAAAAAAACTACTTTGAATATTCATATCTTGTACAGTTTTTAACTGATTTTTATTTCAAGTCTCAAAGCAATAATTTTGTAATTAATTTCAAATTGACCAAAAGTTTTGTTTATTTCGGTGAATATTTACAAAGTTATAGCAAAAAAACGTAGGACGAAAAAAAAATTGTTTTTTTAGGAAAATGTCTATATTTCAAATAATATTTAGGCTTGGTTAACAAAATTTTGTACAATTATTGAATATAATTACCAAAATAACTGTTATAAGTTGCAAATTTATTACTACCTTTTTTGGCATAGAGTTTTTTAAAAAAAATTTCGGTTCCTATATTATTGTCGGAAGAGCTTTAAACTTCATTGATATGTATGAGAAATCACACGGTAAATTTATAAACTGATTCTCTAGTATTTTTTGAGAAATATCAAAGTGTCAGTGTAAAATTTCTTCAAATTTAAAGTCTTCAAAGTAATCTAAATTTTTTTTGTGTATTTATTTAGTTGCATTTATTAATATTTTACAGACAGCAGTTTATTGACATTTGCTCAAGAAAAAAAATAAAATAGAAATTCACCAAATTTTGAATGCCAGAAAAATCACGAAAAGGCCAGGAAAACTACATATTAGCTTAGAAGTTAAGAAAACAGTCGTTTTAAGCTAGTAGTAAGTAACTCAACTTAATAAACTCAAAAAAGATAAAATTGAGAAGTTAATTTTAACTTTTTATGCAAATAAGTTCCAAAAATAATTATTGTGAACAATTTAAACAAATCAATTAAGTGTAATGAAAGTGAGAGAGTAACACACACAATGAGAAAGTTTTGAATTTTACTGCACTTTAATTTGCAAAGAAGCAGTTAAAACAGAGAAAACAAAAAAATTGCAAAATTTGATTAGTCTTGACGCTTTCAGAAGAAGCAAAATGCCTGGAAGATATTGGGTAAGGAGGAGACAGTTTCGAATTTGTGATATTCTGAGAAATTTTGACGCAGTCTTTTTTCCCGGGCCACTTAAAGTGAATGGGGTCACGGTATCCAAAAAATGACTAAAATTTCGAAAAAAAATTTATTGTTCATAATAAAACTTCAAACTATTTCAAATGCACTGAGAAAAAATCGTCTCACTATCTACATTTCTAAAAAAGTTATGAATGTACTAATACAGAATAATAATTATAATTGTAATTGTACTAATAATAATTGTACTAATACAGAAACTTGCTCATCAGACAGACTTTGAAGTTCTTTTTCTCATAGATGAAAATTTTGTGTTTCAATCTTAATTAAATCCCTAAAGAATTTTTTCTATTTAAGATAAGGCTTTGAAGTAAATTTTTTTATCTTAAGTATATTACACTCATTTAAACTGTGCATGGAATAAGCATTTTATGAGATATTAAAATTTTCACAGCATGTTATATATACCTAACAGGCCTTTTTTTTACTTTTTTCCAAAATAATCTATGAAAAATATTCTAATTGATATATCAACAAATGAATGCGCAAAATTGTTAAAATGAATATTGTATAAGCACGAAGAAAAAAAAATTTGAAAATATGTTAAAATAAAAAATCCTTATGGACTTAAAAATTTAGAATTTTTTATAAATTATTTTTTAAATTTCAAAAAATTAAACAGTTTATTTATTTTTTGAAGATAAATTATTGATTATAAGTTAAATGAGCATGTAATGCATTCACAAAGTGAATGATTATACCTTTATTTAAAAAAATTGTTCCAAAGATACTATGACCCCTTAAAGTGATTAGCAATCTAATTGCCAGCACGAAAGTGACATTTTGCGTATTTTCCTAGTATATGNCTGAAAATCACTCCAAAAAAAGGTGTAAGATATTTTTGAACTTTCAAAACTGACTTTTTTCCATGGACAACGAATGAATAGTTAACAAAATAGTGGAAAAAATAATCTAGCCACTTTTGCTTTTGATTGTACGAGCTCAATTTTTATAAATCTTCTAAAATTTTCTATTAATGAAGAAAGAGTGACAGTACCACTTATTAAAAACTAGGAGGTACTGGGCGTAACCGATAATCAAAAGAAATGTGAATTATGGATTACTTACCATTTTTGAGAAATGGAAGTGTATTTGAAGTCATTTAGAAACTGGAATTTCCAGTATAACCTTCCAAAATTTCTTTTCAAAAGGTTCAATATATTCATCAATCATATTTTACTTATTCGAAAATTATTCTCACCGTTTTTGTGAAATTTTGTAAAATGAGGATTAGTTTTAAATCGCATTCTTTTTAACTTCATTTTTGTTCAATTACTGGACGTATATTGTTGTTGTTGTCGTCGACCATTAAAGTGGAGGAGGTGTGATAGTTATCATTTTCCTGTAGTGGCGCCATCTATGGTGCTGCTACACTTATTAAAAGATGTCAAAAGATGTCATACGCAATATTTAAAGATATCATTTAAAAAAAATTGAAAAATTTTCAGTAATAATGCTTAGTAATAATACATTTAATAACTACTTCGATATAAGCAATTTTATTTTCGATATTTAAAAAAACTAAGTGCCAGAAATGTTTCGCATGATTGGGAAGTGACATTTTGGGTATTTTCCAAGTACATGATAATTTTTTTTAGCCAGCAAATAATAAATAGTTTAATTTAGAAGTATTTATTTATTTATTGAAAATACTTTTTATATTTATTTAATGGTTTATTCAAATCAGTCGTAAAACATTCAAACCTGCATTAAGAAAAAAAAGTATGATCAAAACTACCAGAATATGGTAAATTCGTCGATATGGTAAATGATTTTGGTAAAATTAACAATAAAATATGATTTTACGCTATGTGATAAAACTCGGCAACTGTGGTAAAATTTGGTAATTCTATCATGATACATTAAAGTAGGGCATAAAAACTATTTAAATTTACTTTTCAGTTTTAAATTTTTTCTTAAATGTTTGGTAGTAAGAACTATAATTTTTAAAACCAGAATTTTTGATAATCCGTTACCATATAAATAGAAAAATTAACAAATGAATTGCTTAAATTATTTTCGTATCATATCGTATATTTTGATTTTACTTACAAGAATTATAATTTTTTAATCAGAAATTTCATCACTATACAGTACGTTAACTATATGAGAATTTTTTTTCTCCGTGTATGTTTCTAAATTCTTTTTTAATTATAGTTTTTATTTAAGCTCCAATTTTAAAAAAATAATTATGTAAAAAATGAGAACTTTTCAATAGAAATAGAAATACTTTAAATTGAAAAGAAGAATCTTTAAAAAACGCGACTCAAAATAATACAAATTAAGTTATTTAAAAACCACCAGAATTCTTCTCATAACTCGATAAGCCCTTGACTTCATTACATCACTTTAGATCAATTCTATTAAGGACAATATGTCTGCTTTTTTCAAAACCAATCGTTATTTTTCAACTCATTGACATGTTTATAGGAATTAATAATTTTTTGCGACACTGAATTCTTTATTGATTAACCTTGACTTCGTGCAGACGACAAAGAACTTAACGAACAAAGTATATAGAACTAATCTTGTTTCGTAAAAAAAATTGATACGGAAGAATTAGCACGACTCTCAGAATCGGTCGGCCATAACAAGCTAATCCCTAACATTTACAAATGTTCATCGATAGAAACTTGGTATAAATATGGTCGCTCTTTTATTGTGGTCACTTAGGAAAGGAAGTCAAACAAATAATCAATCATGTTTACTTTGGTAAGTTCTTTGTATTTACTATTTTTTCTTTTTCAAAGAAATAACTAAACTTTCTCTTTGTGAAGTTAAAGGAATGGATCATTTTCTGAAATTTAAATAGAAAACTGATTTAAATATTGCTTGGAACAACTATTACACTTTCGGTTTTACTTCAAAATAATTCAAAAAAATATTTGAAAGAATTTCATGAGATGTTTATTTAGTAGTTTCTATTTTTTTTCACTTCAGCTTTATTTATCTATCTATTTATTTATTTATTTTCTAGCTGCACATTATTTTCAAAATTTTGAGAAAAAACACTGTTTAATTAACCGTATTACTTAATTTAAATGCATATGACTTTTTATCATAGCCACATTTTTGTGTGATGACGTGGTCTTTTGGGTCATAATGTGTTAACCTAAAAAATCAATTTGAAAGTTCAAAAACTATGAGCATATTTGTGAAAAGATGCATGAGTTAAACTTTACAAATGTTTCAACTTTGTAAATGTGTTTTGAATATGAAAAATTTATTTAATTAATAATGTATGCAACTCGATTATTATAACATTACCTCTCTCCCTGCTAGGAAATATCATTTTTCCATTTCTTTTGAGAATTCGGTTTATAACCTATTTTTTTAATCAATTCTGCATCTATTCTTTAGCATTCTAATCAAAAGATGTTTATGTTCATTCAGAAAACATTACGTTGTAATAGAACATTAACAAGAGAAAAGTGCATAAGATTTATTAATTGCAAACGTCTGGAAATGAAATATTTTTACAGAAGGAAACGTTTTAATTAAAACAACTTTGATCATTGAAGAAGCATTACTCCGTAATAGAACGTTTGCAAACAAAGTGTTCATATGTTTTATTAATAAAATATGTCTTGAACCGAAACATTTTCATTGAAGGAAACATTGTCAGTAAAGAAACGTTACGTCTTTAACGAACTCTTACGAAACTGAAAGTTGGTAATAAATCATGTTCATTTAAAAAACATTACGCCGTAATAGAACATTAACATTCGAAAAATTCATAATTTTTATTATTACGAAATGTTTTTAAACAAAGCATTTTCATTGAAGTAAAACCTTTCATTCAAATAACTTTGTTCATTAAAGAAACATTACGTCGTAGTAATACGTCTACAAGCAAAACGTTCATAAGTTTTATTAAAAAAATATGTCTTGAACCGAAACATTTTCATTGGAGGAAACATTGTCAGTAAAGAAGCGTTACGTCTTTAACGAACTGTTACGAAACTGAAAGTTGGTAATAAATCATAATAAGAATCCTTACATCTTGTGAGGAAACATATTCGCTGAACAAGCACCATGTCTAGAAATTATTCATGAAACCTAAGGTACTATTCATAATAAACACACTCGTAATATAGCACACATAATAATATACACGCAAAACAGCGCATAAGAGCATTCATCTAAAATAGCACATAATAATGCACACGTAAAACCTAAAGAGTGACTACAACAGTAAGAAAAAGAAATATTCTATACTTTTAGTCTTTTCAATAATCTAAAGATTAAATTTTCATTGAAAAGTGTATGAGTAATCGCAAAATCTTAATGTTTTAAATTTATAAATCAATATGTTTAACATTTTAACAAGTTTTAAAAACTATCAAAAGATTATTAATTTCTGGCTTCTCTTTTGTTTCTGCAGTTAATTGTTGTTGCTGCAGCTATCGGGGCGGTTCTCGCCAACCCACCAGTACCTTTGGTAAGTTTATTTTTCATTATTGCCATATAAAAAATATAATTAATTTCAGAGAAATTTATGTTTTTTTTTATTTAATGTATGCATACAATGTATTTTACTAAACAAAATAAGCTTAACTTTTGACATTTCCATAAATTTTGTAAATCACAAAATTTTATTAGCCCTTAGTCGTTGACTATATTTTTTTTAATTTATAAAAATTAATTACATATTTGTATTGGGATATGCAAAATTCATTAAAACTGTAACGTAAATTTTAAGTTAAAGAAACATTGAAATTATCATAACTAAAAATAAAATTAAATTAAAAATTTGTCTCGAAAAATAAAACTCAGTTTAAATAAATATTAACTAATCAAATTAAACAATAGCTAAAGTTAAATAATTAATCAATAATTAATAAATAATTGTTATAAACCTATTTAAAATACTGATAAAAAAACGCTATGGCAACAAAAAAAAACTTTATTATTTTTAGGAAAATAACATTAAATTTTATCTTAAAATTAGTAAATATTCTAATAAAATTAGTACAAAAGATATAATTGCAGGTCATATTCTATTAAAGCAAAATGCTTACATAATAAAGATTCAAAAAAATTTAACGTATTTATCTCGAAAGATGGTTTATACAACGGGAATAAGCTTGATAGCTATTAGAATTGTGTATGAATGTTTAGCTCTCGGTAAAAACTTTAATGCAAATTTGCATTGAATTGAACTAAAATATTCACAAGAAAAGCTTCCTAAATATCATTTCAGTTTCAAGCCTGATCAAAAGCATATTTTTAAGCAATCAGAAACTTTTTTTTATATTTATTTTATTGATTGAATTTTACATTATTTATTTGTTTTTAAATTTAGGTAGTTTTGTCATCATTTTTTTATACTGTCGTTTTTTTATTAAATGGAAAAAAAATTACTATAAGTTCTAAAGAAACAATTAAAGACTTCATATGCAAAATATGATTATCCTCACCTAAAAAATTTTATGAATGTTTACTGTCGGTAAAAACTTTAACATTAGTTTTCTTTATAACATATTTTATCAAAATGTTCATTACGAAAACTTTCTAAATATTAATTTCAGTATATCAAGCCTGATAAATTGTATATTTTTGAGCAGCACAGATTTTAATTTATTTTCTTTGTTTCATTTTATTTCATTTTATTGATTCAATTTTGCTTTATTTATTTATTTTTAAATTTTCGTTTTTTTTCATTTTATTTGTGTCGTTTTTTATTAATTAGTAGAAAAAAAACACTAAGTGCTGAATGAATAATTAAAGACTTATGGGCCTGAAATGTGATTACTGATACCAAAAAAAAATTTACTGCCACCCCCTTCCTCTCCTAAAAATAATTGAGTCTTACACAAGCATTCAGTCTTCTCAAGTAATTTTTAGCAATTGAACTAAAATTTTAGGCAATATCTTTTAAATACGAAGTATGTAATTTTAAATACATATTTTTTTTAAAATATAAATTTAACTGTCACAAAACTACGAAACTAAATTAAAATCTGAGTTATAAACCATGGTCTTTAGTAATGAGAAAAAAAATCAGGAATGAAATTCGCTTGCCTTTTTTTAACCAAACAAATTGTGAAGAATTATTTTTCATTAAGTTAAATAAAAATTTAGATTGGTAATAGTAACTGTAGATTCTTTTAGGCAGAAATTTTTTGTCGAATTTTTTAGACTGAAGCTAATTCGAAAATTATGTGTAATCTTTTTAATTTTAAAATGCAACCTATTTTGGTAATTTTATAGGTCCACCATGAAGGATTTTATCATCACGCACCTAAACCTTACAAATTCGGATACAGCATCAAAGACCATCACGGTGAACAACACAGAGAAGAATCTGGAACTGGTGGCAACCATGTTGTAGGCAGTTACGGTTTCACTGATGCCCGAGGTATCAAACGACAAGTCAACTACGTCGCTGACCACGGTGGCTTCAGAGCTGAGGTCAAGACCAACGAACCAGGAACAGCCAACCAGAACCCAGCCGCTGTCCACATGATCTCTGATGCCCCAGCATTCGGACATCTGTACGGTGGTATCGCTGGCTATGGATTGGGAGGATACTTTGCCGCCCCCGCTGTTAAAAAACATGAAGGTTATGGTTTGGGTTATGCTGGTTATGCTGAACCATATGCCGCTGGATATGGATATGGTGCTGGATACGGGTATGGTGCTGGATACGGTGCTCCATACAATGGAGGATACTACGGAGGATATGGATATGGATTGTAATCTCTAACAGGACGAGCGATATGGTTATAACAAATCGAAAATGACGTATTTTTGATATTTTGTAAATAGAAGTTATGTTTTCTTGTTGTAATAAAGTATGTTAGCAGCATTCAATTTGTTTTGATTATTCGTTTTTTGTACACTGCAAAAATGCAAAGATTGCATCCACCCAATAAAACATTTTGATTTTTTTACATATATCAAATTGTGCATATCGAAGTGCTACAACTATTAAGAAAATCAGGTATGTTTTGAACAGAAACCATGTTAATTACAAGAACTAAAACTCAATCGATATCTAGATCAAAATAAATAATAGTTTCCTTAAGTTTCAAATACTATTTAAGCTCTCGTTTATTTCAAATCATTTTTGTTTCCTTTAATTCACGTCTGTCAAGTCTTGAAAATGGGTGTCTATACTTGAGCATTTGAAACTTGCCGAGTGTTACTTCCAATTTGAGTATTTTTGAAGCGAATGAAGCTTTTAATTAAGTAATATCTTACCGTAGCTTCTTGTTATTATTTATGTAAATACTCTTTGACATAAAAAAAAAATTTCTTATTTATTCTCAAGTTTAATAAGTAAAATTCACTAAATTAATTATAATTGTAAGAGAAAACATTATAAGTTTTTATCATGTTAATAACTACCAAATAAAATTAGCAACACTTATAATTAATACACTCAATCATTAGTAATTAGTAGTAGTATTAGTAGTAGTATTACCACTAGACAAAACATTTTATTAATTTAGCCGATTAAGAATCACTTTTTGCTTGCTTTGCCTTCAAACATTTTTAGCAAATAGTAAATTGCCTTAAAAATTAATTACATTTCATAGTGTATAGTTCTCTTGTATGCTGAGTAGTAAAGTTTTTAATTTGCCAATATTTTTTTTTACACTTTTAATTTTCTTTTTAAACTTTTTTTTAAAAATGTAGAAAATTTTAAAAAGAGAAAGTGTTTTAAGAATTAAAAATATTTGTGCTTTTATACTTTACCTTCCTCTTGGAATCATTTAATGAACATAAAAAAAATAATAAACTAATAGTCAAAATTTCAAAAAATTTTAAAATGGGGTTTGAAATTTAATTTTTTTTTATAATTTTTTAATATAATCTGTTATGCATTCATACAAATTTGAAGTTTCAAATTTCAATTATAAAAATAAATATAATTTGTAAGCTTCTGTACATATAGAAGGGGACAAAACGAATTTATATATCTTAATTGTCTTTTAAAGCTTTAGAACTGAATAACGTCCGTTTCAGTGTCAAATACACTTAACCAAACATAGTCCATATTTTAAAATTAAATTTGGTTCCCTAACTATGTACACGTTTTTTACTTCTTTTAATAAGGATTAAAAATATATGTGTAGTAAGAACAGTCATTACAAAACAACGCTCATAAATAGTCATCACGTCTTAATCTGATCTTGATTAAAGAACTAAATCTCCGATCATTCTCCTGATAAAAATTGTGCAATCATCAGAGAAAGTATATTTTTGTATCCCATTTTGAGCCTTATATAAATAGCACTAATTATTTAGATTTAAAATGCGTTGTTTAAATAAAATAAATTTCATTTTAGTTTATAAAAATCCAATGAATAGTTTAACAGTTGTTTTAAGTAATACCGTATATTTATTTATTTGTTTATCAGTTCGTTTGTTTACTTAAATTTTTTATTTGTTTACTTTTGGCAAATTGCCAAAAAAAAAACACTCTAGAAAACTTTTGATTTAATGATAGGAATTTCACGTACTAACACTTAATCTTAATGATTCGAGGAAGCCTTCAAGGAATAGAGCACTCGCCACACGTTGAGGTAAACCCAGGTTCAAATCCTAGAATTGACTGACCAATACAAATTCTGCTCCCGGCTCGCACTGATTACAGTGCTGTCATAAAATATCCTCAGTGGTAGAAGGATCATGGGTAAGAATCTCCTTGCCATTGAGCTAACTATGGGAGATTGTGGTTTTCCTCTTTGTGTAACGTAAGGGCGTGTTAGATCCATCAAATAATTCTCCCTCTTTTTGGTAAATCTAGCTCACATTTGTGTATTTAAGTGCTCGGTCCAAGGTTTCCCTAGTATTAATATCAAAATTACAAGACTAGGGAGTTGAATATCGATATTCGTTAACTCGTACTATTGTTTTTCAATGTTGGTATTAAAAATAAAACATAATGGTTTGAGGGCTTAACTTTAAATATATTAGTTAATTAGTACAAATTATATTTCAAATTACAAAATCTGTAACAAAAAAATTATTTCTCTGAATGAAGATTTATTTTTTTCAACGAATTTGAATTTTTGATCTTAATCTGGAGGGGGGTAGCCGCAATCTGGAAAACAATATGGTCCCAATAGTTTGATTAAGGGAATGGTTGAAAGTTTCCCCCTCCCCTGATGTTAATTTCATATTTTCGTATTTCGCCATAACTCAAGAACTTTTTTAGAGAATTGAAAATTTTTTGCATACAATATTACAATTATCCAAACATATGCAAAAAGTAATTAATAATAATTCTTTTTTTTTCATTATTTTCATTCATCGAATTGTAAGGCATAAACTGTTGCATCATTTTAAAGAATGTGGTTTAAAATGGTATACAAAACTTGATCGCATTCAATGAAATAGTTTCAGAAATATCAAATTTTTAAAAAGTCGTGTATTTAAAATTTGTTTTTACACGAATCCTTCATATTTTTCAAAGACAATAATCTAAATTCATCGAAAGAAACAAAGTACGTTTATTCTGAAAAAGTACTTTTTTGTGTCATGCTTCTTGACTTAAAATATCGTCTGCAGAAATTAATTAGCCTATTTGAAGTTGGGCTGTTGAACCATAAAAATGAGTCTTAGTACGTTCAAATCTAATCATTAGATTAAAAGTTATTCAAGGTGTTCTATTTTTTTCTCTTTTGCGCTCTATACATTTTTTTATCTATTTAATCAGCAAACTTTTCACAGTCGCTACTTCAACTCAAAGCTATAAAAAGACCATTAAAAATTTCTAAAAGTAAGTTTAATTCTGAAGAACCCGAATTGTAGGTGGTAATTAGTAATTATCTCGTTTGTCTCTCATCCAAAATATTTTGGCTGAGTTGAGTGAAAACTTTTGAAAGATTAAAATGAGTTTACAGGAAACTTAAAATGGAGAAAAAATAAATTAAGATAATTTACAAAAAGAACCACACATGTTTCTTAGGTAAAGGAACCCATTCTTCCTGCTTTTTAACACTATTTTTTACGGCTAAAATACATTTCGAAGGAACTCTCACATAGAATTGTAACATATCTATGTATGATCTTCGGCATTAATAGTACTATCTTTGCTAGCTCATTTACTGCTTTATGGCTTTCCTCTGAATAGTCTCTATTGATAATGTTTGGAAAATGCTCGTTAAAAATAACAATTTTTAGCATTACGGGCTATTCTGTAAGGCGAAGGAATTTACTTACAATAAAACTTGACACAAATCAATAAAAGTTCATGAAAATTATTAAATTATTAATTGTTTTATTAAAATTATTTAATCAGATAAGTTTGCAAGCTAAAACTTTCCAATCAAAAACCTAAGCACAACTTTCCCAGCTATAAAGTAAACTTACTCAGGATGTACAGTGTGCCAAAAAAAAAACGGACCAACCTGAATAACTTTCAAGCGAATGATCGAATCTTCCAAGGGGTTTAAGGGGGTAACGTCAAATATACTAATTAATTAGTGTAGACGATATTTTAAGATACGAAATTAGACACAAAGACACACTTTCTCGAAATAAACATGCATTATTTTTTCAACGGATTAGGATTTCTGACTCCCATATTCAAAATTTAATTTCTCAGGAACCATTCTACCAATTTCACTCATGTTTTGTATTTTTCATGCAGAATTACATACTTTAAAACGATGTAAAATTTGTTTACCGTACAATTAAAAGTTTTTTCGACTATTATTAAAAATAATCAAAAGTAATAAATATTTACTAAAAGTTTTTTTTTGCATTTAATTATCCTTGGACAAGCGAATTTAAAAACTGTGTGCAAAAATTTTCGTCAAAAAAAGTTCTCGAGATATGACGAAATGTGCAAAAAGTGAAATTAGCATTAAAGGGTCCAAACTTTAAATCATTCTGATAACCTAACTATTAGGACCATATTTCCCAGATTGCTGTTACCTTATATATTTTAGCTGTCAGAAATCTGAATCCGACGAAAAAAAGGTACGTTTATTCAGATAAAGTGCATTTTTTGTGTCTGTTTCCCGTATCTTATCAGGATGTAATATCGTCTGCTAAAATCAACAAGCTTATTTGAAGTAATCATCTCGGACCATTAAAAAGAAGTTCAAGGACATGAAGATCCGATCATTAGATCAAAAGTTATTCATGAAAATCAATTTTTCTTTTGGCACATTGTACATTGACGAACATGGAAATGATATTCAAATTCCTGCAGATAAAGTAGAATACTGATAGTCTCAGGCTTAAGAGTTTACAGAAATTTAAATGTAATGAAGCCCATCGGAAATAATTTGCGCTAAATGGCAAAAAAAAGGGCTACAAAATCTTAATTGATTTTATTGCCCCCAAACTTTTTTATCTAGCTTTAAGGACTTAATCCAAATACTCTCAGAAAAGTTTGGGAAAAAAAATTCTTACAATTAAAAGATAATTTTAATAAAAAGATTTGCTCAATAAAACTGTTACTTGAAGTTACCAAAACAGTGGCGGTGTTTACAATTTTTTTTTATTTCAGAGAGGAATAACTTTCTCCGGCATACTTTAAGTTTCCACATAAATATGAATGTAATCAATTTCATTGGCAATGATTTGGATTAAACGGCACACAAAATTACAAAATTTTAAATTAATCGATTTCATTGCCAGTAACAATGTTTAATCACACCTGAAAAATGTGATCCAAATTCAAGATAGGAGGGGGGGAATGTCACCTTTCTGGATTACGTTTCGAGCATTTGATGGCCTTCGAATAAGAGTGGTAAAAAAATAACCATGGAAAAAACCTCATTCGTTTCGCGCCAATGATGCTGACATACAGAAATTCCGCTACTGTAAGTCAACCGGAACTTATCAGATTTTGACACTTTCTACTAAAAACTCTTTTACTTTCTTGAGAAAATTAATTATATGTTATGACAAGGGAGGAGATTTAAGAAAAAAAGGATTTAATGGATATATTTGAGATTCCCTTGTTTTCATGGCCAATAAATGTAATCCAATTGGAGGTAAAACAAAACAGTAGTAACTAAACGTTTTTTTGCAAAAAGTTTGCAACTATTGTTAAGATCTCAATAAAAAATATTAGAAATATAACAGTGAAATTAGCACATTTAATGTCTTTTATATTTTGTATGTCGTAGACTAACATTCAAGGGCCTTAATAAGAATTTTAATTTAAGTATATTCATTAAGTTATTTTAAAAATAAGATTAATGATTCCTGAGAAATCAAAAATTAAAAAACAGGTATATTTTAAATGCGATTTCTCGAGAACTATCAAAAATTTCTCAGAAATATCAAATCCGTCTTAAACAAGTTTGGTTTATTCAAAGAAAGTTCGTTTTTGTAAAATTACATTCTCTAAAATGCTGTAAAAGAATCGTAAACCTTATGATTAATATTGCTATCATAATTATTAAAACTATAATTACAATTATTTAAATTATAATTAATAGTAAGGGGATCAAACTTGGGGCCACTTTTCTGACCTAACTACCGGGACAATGTTTCCTATATTTCAGCTACCATCCATAGTTTGGGTGTCAGAAATGTCAAATCCTTTGAAAAAAAGGTAGGAGAGGTATTCAGAGGTACTCAAAGAAAGGAAGTTTTTGTATCTGATTTAAAATATCGCCTGCCCTAATTAATTAGCATAGAGGCCACCCTTTCCTGAACTATTAAGATTGAGTCCTTAGAACGTGAAGATCTGATCATTACATCAAAAAGGATTCAGATTCAAAAAGGATTTCCTTTTTCCCTTTTCTTTGAGCCTTGCCTACTTTTTTCGAGGATTTTATTATTAAGAAATAAATTGTCGTTTAATGCACTTATGACATTTTATTTAAATTGTTTATTAGTAATTAATAAAATTTAATTATCTATAAATTGAGGCTTAATAAACCAGTATAACTACTCTACATTAGCATTTTTCGGAGAAGATTTAAAACCATGTAAAAAAAAATTCAGAAATTTTTAAACTATTAAAAAACTTATCTAAAATGTCACGCAGCGTGTTCCATATGATAGTAATGTAAAATTGAAGCTAAAAAAATTTATAAATATATTAACAGTTTGCAATAAAATACACGTATTCTAATACTAAATCAAAAATATAGAAAAGCTGTTTTTATAGTAATTTTACTCAACGACACCGTACTATTTTGTATATAAAATCTCTTCCTACTGCGAAGAAGATGCGAAATTTGATCTCCATCCGAGCAATTACTATAGCAAACATTTTTACAAGTCAATAATTTTATTTTATTTTATAACTGGCGTTGAACAACCGACCCAATTTGAGTTTGGTACTATCAATGGTCAACTTCGTAGTCTTGTAATTTTGAACCAAATCCAGAAGACGAGGGAACTCTTGGATCATCAAACAAGCATTCGGGTGGAACTTTTTGAGGGAACTAACTCGCATTTGCATTACATGGGGAGGAAACCTCCTAAAACCTTCCATGGTAAGTCAGACGAAAAGGGGTCTCGAACCCATAATCCGTGATACCACTGAGGAAACATTTTTCGGTCGGTGCTTACAAGTCTATTTTTACAAATTTCAGAATAGGTTCCCAACCTTTCTCAGCTCACCCCCCACTGTAGAAGACAAAAATTTTGCAACGGTCTCCTACTTAAAAGTTTTTGAACAAAAGTTTAGTAAACATTTTAAAACTACTTTTTTTAAAATGTTCTTTATCATTTTTTAAATGTCCTTATAATTTTTAATCATAGCGTTATTTTATTGAAAATTCTTACTGACCAATGTATTTATATTTCAACTTTCACTTAATAATTTTTTTTAAATACTCTTTATGTAAAAATTTTAAGTGTTAGCTGAAAATAATTTTTATCACCTATCTAAGTTAAACAATGAACTAATTAATATCAATTAATTTAATTATTAAACTACATATTCTTTATAGGCCTCAAAAAATTAGTACAATTGTGTAAAATTGTTAACTTTCAATATTTCCAGTACAGTTAGGCATTAGTTGAAACTTCTGAAATATCAATTCCGACAGTTATAGTTTATTAGCTAACTGTAGGAGAAAAAGTATGAAAAAAGTATAAATACCTTAAATCTCCATAAAAAATAAAAATTGATACTTTTAATCAGCCATAATTTCCCTAAAACTGTTTAAAAAAGACGCTCTTATATAATACTTGTCTCATAATCTTTCTCTTAAATATTTGGCGCGAACTTATTGTGTAAATTAGCGTTTGAACAGTTAATTTTAAAAATCTAAATATAGATTTTAATATTGTGATCAATGAATGATGATTGACATCAGGACAAACGAAAAAATATCAAACTAATTTTCATAAAAACTTAAAAACAAAAATTTTGAATTTCAATTTCAAAAAGTCACCAAAAAAAAATCATCCAATTTTTAGTGTTAAGACTTTTTGTGTAGAATAGCATCAAAGTGTTGCCTTCACTAGAATTGGTTAATAAACCTTTTCTCAATAAATTGTAAATTAACAACTGATTATAACATTTAATGTATACAGAGTTAAATATGTATTATTCTTTCAATGCAAAAAAAAGGAAATTATTAATTTTTATGTGGTCACGATTTTAAAAATAAGTTTTTTCTCTAAGTTGTACTAGTTTTTCAGAAATAAATTTTTTTTCAACCACATTAAAGGCGATTGAAAAAAAACAGAACATCTGAACAACAATAAGTCTGATGATCAAATTTTCGTGTTTTTCAAAGATGTATTTTTATTTATTTAAGGGGATAACCTTGAATTTACTAATTCGTTGGAGCAAACAATATTTAACGCTGTTTTTTGAAACTCTGTCGCCAAGGAAAATAAAAAAAAATCCACAGTTCAGGCTTCTTACACTTGAAGCAATGTGATGATTTTAACCATATATATAATCTTGCTGTGAAGAATTTTCTGGGTTTTGGAACAGACAAATCACTTAAATATTTTAAAAGGTGTTAAACGTTTTTGAAAATTACCAATTTGGTATTATTTTCCCACTAACAAGGGAAACTAGGGAAGTGTGACTCGCCAATTTTGAAATAAACTAGTGGGATGTATGCCTTACGAGGAATAATTTTAGGAGACAACATTCATTTCGGCCCATAGAAGGTCCTATGAGTGATAAAAAACTAATTCAATAAATAGAAAAATCGGTATTTTATTACTTGTTGTTGTTGTAGTTCATTTACGTCGTACTAGAGCTAATGGCGACGGGCTATTGGCGACGGTCTGGGAAACATCCCTGAGGATGATCCGAAGACATGCCATCACAATTTTGATCCTCTGCAGACGACCTGCATGCGAAGTCGAGCATTTTATTACTTCAATGCAGACTATTAGTTATTGTAATTGTCTCCTACTCCAATTAATTTGTAATAATTGGTTAATTAATTACTTTTCTAATTAATAAATTAATTCACAAATTTATTAATTAATTATTAATTAAGTAATTATTAAATAATTAATAACTAATTATGTATTAATTAATTAATAATTAATTAATTGATTAATTTGCAACTGCATATTCCAATTCATTTCGGAAAAAAAACATTTTAAAAATTTTAAAAAGTTTGATGTCAATTTTTTTTTTAAATTAACCTAGCAGGTTTTTCTGAAAAACTGCAGATATATAAAATTTTCGAAATCGATTCTGACAATAAATATGCATTATATAGTACGTGAAAGTACCACAAAATTAATTGGAGTAAGAGATAATTACAATGACTAATAGTCTGCATTGAAGTAATAAAATACCGATTTTTCTATAGGTTGAATTATTTTTTATCTCTCATAGGACCCTCTATGGGCCGAAACGAATGTTTCCCCCTAAATAATATATACGTTTCCCCCTAATAATAATCCCCTCATAAGGCATACATCCCATTAGTTTATTTCAAAATTAGCGAGTCACACTTCCCTAGTTTCCCTTGTAAGATGAAAATTATCAAAGTCAGTGCCATATTCTCAGTCTTTACAAACTTTTATGAGCCCAGGTAATGCAGCATTGGTAATGCAAAAATTTAAAAGTGTAAAATAAAGCATTTGTTAGGAATGCAATATATGAAGAAAAAGTAACATTTTTGACAAAAAAAATGTACTTTTTATAAAATTATATACAGTTTTAAAATTGGTATGTAAGTAATTAAATGTTTCATAGAGGAGGCTTTTGACACCATTTGACGAGTCTGTAAATTCCAATTCCAACTAAAATAGCAATGATGATACAATAGAAGACTATGAGTACTTTAGTTGACGTAGATAGAACTGAAATGGAATAGAAAAGAAGTTTCATGATTAGTGCTAAATACTTCATGCTACTAAAACTAGACAACAAATCAATGTAAATAGGTTTTGATGGAAATAATTTTTAAACTGATTGCAAATCATAAAAAATCCTGAAATATGTCATAAACTTTTTTTTTAAAAAATTGTATTTTAGGATAATTTTTAATAATTTCGTTTTATACAACTTTTTAAGATTCTGAATATTGGAGAAAAATTTTCACCTTTGTGTTTTAAATTTTATACAAAGAAAATCTGGAAATCAAAATTTAGGGCTCATTTTGAACCACTGTCTAAATCTGGAGAGAAAATTAGCCAGAATAAAATTTTTGATTGCCCCAATTTTCGCATTAAAAGTTTAAAAAAAAATTAAAACTTTAACAGATGTTGTGTAAAGAACATTTTGTGATTAAAATCATAAAAGAAAATAAAAACTGAAAACAACAGAATGATGCAAAAATGTGATAATTTGAATCAAATTTTGGCAACTCGTTGATCACTTCTCACTGTCAAAGTATTTGTTCACGTTACAGAAGTGAACATAAACTTGAAAAAGATATTTATAAAAGAAGCACGAAGAGTTTAAATTATTATTAAATTCAAGAAATATTAAATTCATTATTAAAGATTATTAAATTCATATCGTATTAAATTCAAGAATTCTTTTTTTTGGGATGAAAACTCAAGATTTTAAAAACATTTCATAACATTTGTCATTCTGTGCACTACCCTACAATAACGGAATAGACACTTTTAAGTTTTCGACATTCTTTTTAAATATCTCAAACAAATACTTAAAGGATTATTTTAAAACTTTTGCATTGTTCAGTTCATGCGATTTTCCATACTTAGCAATATGATTTAAGGCTCTCAGAGGTTTGAAAAACCAATAATAAATTACGAAAGAATTTCAACCTAGAAATAAAAATTTAAAATACAACTTTCTGAAGTGTTTATTTGTCATGCATCTATTTCTTTTGCTCATTTGGTCAAAATTTAGTTATGTAATCTGTTTAATTGCTCTGCGTCCTATATGTTACATTTCTTTAAATACCTGAGGTAATCATTAACAGATGAGCAGTTTTCAACGTTTTATTATTGAGATGTACATTTATACTTTTATATGGAATAGGCATTTCAAGATTAAGTAATTTCTCCCCTCTCCACATTCTTCCTTTCTCCTTCACAATAAAATAATGTCAAAATTGTGAGAAAACGATAAACGCAAAAAAATATATACACATTATCATGAATGAATAATCCGCAAATGTTACTTTTTTCCCAGGCTAGCATATTATCTTTCTAACTGAAGCGTTGCAGTCTTGGGGAAAAACCAAGACAGCTCGTAACCATGGAAACAGACAAGGAGAAAGTGTGAGGTAAAGGAAAAATCGCTTAACCTTGAATCGATTAAAAAAGAATAGAATTAAAATGTTTAAAATACAAATTAGAACACAATAAAATAATGTCAAAATTGTGTGAAAACGATGAAAGAAAAAAAATTGATTATCAAGAATGAATAATGCCTACCTCCCCACTGACTGGAAACTTGGGCCACTTTACCTTTGCTGCTTCCACCAAATCTGAGAAAATTAGAATTTGTTACAGAAATATGTAATAGCGCATGTTCATGATATGAATGAAAAATGTAATCATACTTACACAGCAACACCTTTTGGAGCGCAGTTAGTGTCGATTACGAATTGTGTCAGCAAAAGACCTAGTCAAAAGAAAACGTGTTTAAATATCAGTCAAAATAAACAAATATGAGCATTTTGTGAAACCGACACACATGACGAAGCGAGATAAACTTAAAAAACTTCGTGCAATTGAAAAAAACAAACTATAGAGGTTTTATTTTTTCAAAACTTTCATTTAATAACTTAAAAACATTCGTCTAGCGTAGTTTTTTTTTTCTTAACTACAGACAAAATATTTTTTGTTTCTTGAAAAATAACTTTAAAGTAGACAATGTTTTTTTTTTTGAACAGCGGAAGCAATATCAGCATTGTCAGAAACTTTCGTGTATCCAAACACCAAAAGTAGTGACAACAATTTAACACCGAAATTTTCGCTAACACCAAGAACTATTCGTATTTTTGGTGTAGAGGAACACTTATTGGAAATCCACTTTGGTATAAAATAATTGCCACCATTTTAGTGTTCAGATTTTTTATTTTTATTTTTTTATTTTATTTATTTATTTATTTATTTTTTTGATTTTTTATGAAAATTTTTTACAGTTTAACTCCAGAACGATTTGTACTACAATCCTGGAATTGAGAGATTGGTTATAAGGGGCAGTAGAGAATTTTATTTCTTTTTCAATTACTTACTAAATAACACCTGTTCTGTTTTCTAGTTTACAGCTCTATTTAATAAAAAAATTAGCTCATTTTACATTCTTTTAAATTTTATTATTTTTTATTCGCTTCGCTAAGAAAGCTCAAAAGCAATGCAGATGGCATATGTGGACTATGTCACAATATGAGTATTCCTAAATTTATCTGATACCACGTTTTTATTTTGATTATAGTTACGCTTTTGAATTTACTTCTATACAACTAAAAAATATGAAAAAAATATAAAAAATATAAAAATCAGAGATAATTGAAATACAAAAAAGCTGCGTGCTAGAAAGCGAAAAATTACTGGAAAAGGTCTTTTTTGGGTACTATTAAAGGGTTGCTGTAAAATTGCTATACTGTTATTGATGCAAATGATGCTTAATTCATTTTGGTGTTAGTTGTTCGTATTGTGGAGATATGTGCTATTAGGTACCAAATTTAATAATATAGGTTTTAAAAATAAGTACTTAATAATTGAGGTAATAGATTTTTCACGGATCTCTTAAAGTGGTAGGTACTGTAGAAAATTGTATGATTGTTGTAAATTTTAACTATCATGATTGAACCGAGAGCCAAATGACGTTGAATATAGTTAATTTTTATATTGATGGGGTGAACTTTTCAGCCTAAGAACGCAATCAAATAACGTAGAAATAACGGGTCCAACAAGTCCAACAAACGATAGTAAATAACAATATAATTATTTTAGCTTTAATAGTTGTGTCCGTATATGCTTTTCACATTCACGTATGTTTTCGTAGTGTTAATTAATACCTTATTTTCAGAAGAACGAGTATTTTGCTAGTATTAAAATAATACAATAAATAAATAATACAATAATAAATAACTCTATAATTAGCATCTGTTTTTACGCTCTGCAAACGTTAAACCATAATACATTGCGAAATACCGGGTAGTCCAACAAATAATAATAAATGAAAAAAATAAAAACTTTTTAGCTTCATTAATTATTTCTGTATATGCTTTTCAGACTTGTACATGCTTTCGTTGTTTCATTTAATATTAATTTACTGATTATTTACTTTTTTTCACCTTCCACGAAAAACGAATATTTTGTTAGTAATAAATTATCAGTTTCTATACTCTTCAAAAAATCAGTTCAGTACTAAACCATAAACATTTTAAATTTGCTTTAACCCTTATCAGTTCAGTAAAGTTGAACCAAATTTGCTTCCTAATTGAACTTTTAATCAAGTTCAAGATATACGGTCTGTTTTTTCACCATATAACGTTTACAGCAGATATGAACTCTATTATTAGTTCAACATGCATCTTAATTTCAAACAAGGTAATTTACCTTTATTAGTGAATATATTGCGCATAATTATTTTTTCTGTTTGAGAAAAAGTACGCACAAAATAAACTCATATCAATGAACTCATTAAAAACTGTTCAAAATATGTATAACTCTCAACTAATATTTAAAATATTATACATTAAACTTATATTCTTTAAGAGAACATCATACCCTTTTCCTCTTTTTTGTTAATTTTAAAGTAAGAAGGTAACACAAGTTCTTTAATGTGCTGGGTTTATAAAAAAATTTAGAAAATTTTAATTTTCAAAAAATTTAGTTTAAAATTATTCTTTGCCTTGAAACTAATTCAAACATGAAGTAGCATAGTTATTGAGTACTTTACATTTATAGTGAGTAGCGGATGATTACATACTTTTCTTTGATTTCATAAATCCTGCACAAACGTAGAAAATATTATAAAAAATAAATTTCCAAAATATTATTTTTTTCGAATTTTTGAAAATATTACGCACCTTGATTTGGATTTATTTAAAGAATTTGTTAATTTTATTTCATTGCATCAAAAACACATGAAACTTTGATACACTCTTTGAAATGTCTCGGAAAAATTGGCTAAATAACAATTTAATTAGATTTTACTGTACTATATTCAAACAAAACAGTCAATAACCTTAAATAAGATAATATCAATTGTAAGAAAAATCGTTAATTAACTTTTTTTACCTAAAGCACTTAAACAACCAGAAAGTTATCGCACCAACTAGGTCCACCTAATGAAATCACTTAGTTCCTTGCAGCTGGGTATATTATAGACGAGAGGGCTAATCTGACAATCTCATGAACGATAGAATAAAAGTTTGAGTCCCATGGCTGACACCACAATATTTCCTAAATCATTACCCCCAATGCCCATTACCTAACGGAAAGCCTATCTCCAATTAAATTTCTTTTCTACGGTTTTGAAAAAATGCTAGTTTTAAATGGTTAAAAAACCGTATAGTTTTGTTTTTATGGTCTTTTAACCAAACTAATTTCTAAACCGTAAAGGTAAAAAATGTTCCGTACCGTAAACTTTATAATTAATTAGATGGACAGACTGCAGCCGGTTATTTTATCATAATTTTCAAGCGAAAATTCTAACTTCACAGCTAAATTTATTGATCATACAGAAAAAAATAACATGTTTTTTTAAACTTTTTGTTCTATTTTTGAAAATATTACGTTAAATTTTTAAAAGAATTTGTTATTGTTGCTTCACTGCATCAAAACAACGAGAACTTCCATATTTGAATATATTAACCTGGAAATAGTTTCATAATGGACCTTATTTGATATTCTCTTCTCATAACTTCTTAATCCTTGTCTCCGGAACAATAAATCGGTCAAGTGTGAAATTTATAATCCATTTCTATATTCGAGCTCTATTGCCATCAGATATATAAATACAGCATTTCACTTTCATTCAATACAATCATATCGATTTCAAACATTCAACATGATCGCTCAGGTAGGATCAGCTTTTTCAATATTTACTTTGTTTGTTTTATATTGCTAATGTGCTTTCCGTATAGCTCATGAATTAATTTCAAATTAGCATAGTAAGTCAAGTTACTAATTAAATTTCAGTAACATAAATTTTTTTAAATTTTTAGTTTTTTGATTTCGGTCAGTATTTCTGTATTAATTGGTGTTTTGGGCAATTCTTGTTCATAGGCTCTTCTGTCACCAAGTCTCTTATTTCTTTTTTCTTTTGTGCTGTTTTTCGATTTTAATAATATTCTCTTTTGTGGTACAGTGATGTTCTGTACCTTTGGCCTTTGGAAATGAAAGAAATATATCTGTATAGTATTGAAATGATGTTTAAGTTAATGTGTTAGGCTGAGTCATTAACTAACCTAAAATATTTTCCATTACAGTCAATATTTCTGCATTGAAATTAATTTCAAGTTAACATAGAAAGTCGAGTTATTAACTAACTTCCGATAATATCAACTTTTTCAAATTCTTAATTTTTATTCAGTTAATATTTTTGTATAAACTGGAGCTCAAGGGACATTCTTGGTTCATAAGACTTTTCTGTCATCAAGCCTCTTTTTTTATGCTATTTTGCGGGTTTTAAATTGTTCTCTTTTGTAGTGTAGTGATGCTCTGCAATATCGGCCATTGGAAATGGGGAGAAAAAAATTCTGTATAATATTGAAATTAATTTCCTGTTAACATATTAGGTCAAATCGTTAATTTATTTCTTATAAAATTTATTTTCTAAACTCACAGTTTTTTTACAGTTAGCATTTCTGTTATAATATTGAAATGAATTTAATGTAAACCTATTAGTTGAAATTCTTAAGTCATTTCAGGTAAGATCTATTTTTCAAATTAATAGTTTTTTTACCGTTAATATTACTATGTTTAGTTTAAATTAATTTGAAACCAACATATAAATTAATATGCTATGTCAAGTTAATACTTGTTTTCGTGAGGTGGTGCTGAGTATTTGAACTGAAAAGGTTCTTTGAATATTAGGTCATTAGGTATATTAAGCCGAATTATAAATTGATTACTACACTTCATCATTAATTTTGAAGAGAACTTTTAAAGCTATACAGACAACTACCGCCCAGATAAGCTTGAACTATTATTTTTTTTAAAAAAATATCGGAGTTAAAAAAATCTAAAATAGAAGAAATTTATTAGAAAATGACTTGAAAGCTTGGCTGCTTGGAATTCAAATTAACAATGTTTTTTAAACAATGATTTTTTTTAAAAAAATATATAATGGATATTAAAATGTGATTTCAAACAAAAATTTAAATTAAGCATAAATGACAATAAGAAATTTAAATAAATTTCGAAAAACTATTTTTTATAACCTTCTTTAAAAAACAGATAATAATTTAGTTTTTCATTAATTGTAAATAAATTGTTTTTTCCATTTCAAATATGGAAAGCGGAATTTTTGGCAAGTTTTACTTTTTTGTTATGGGTAAAACATACTTTTGCGAAAAAATAAAAATGCTGCTCAAGCAAAAAAAAAAACTTATCTGATGCGAAAAAGATGTTGTGTGCGAAAAAGATGTTTTAGCAGAACGTCGATGTCAAAATTGTTTTGCAAAATTTTTATTCGATTTAACTTCAGTGGAGATGCACGATGATGCTCCACGCCAATTTAAGCAAATGAAGACGCAATAAAGCGATTAATAGATGCAAACCGGCAAAGAACAACTCGTGAAATCGCTGGGACACTAAATTTATTGAATTCGATCGTTAATGATCATTTGAAAAGTCTAAGGTATAATCTTAAAGCTCGACAACATGGATAAATCACGTTTTTAAGGAAAGAAATATGTGATGTCACGTTAACGTCTGTGATTTGCTCCTTATACATCAAGAAAATTTTCCATTTTTGAAGCGCATTATCACTAAGAAAGAGAAATAGGTTAACTACAACAATGTTGCGATAGCTACATTGTTGTAGCTATCGCGCCTACCACGACAATTATTCAATTCTAATTCACTAGTATATAAGACATGTTAACTTGATTCTATGCTGGGGTACCTTTTCATAAATAAAGGTTGACATTGTCGATAACACTCGCCCTACATTGATTACTTACAGGAGTAAATTGAGCACGCCTACTTCGATAGATGATCCACATTGAGCAGTTGACTTGCTATTTGTTACTACGACATTGTCCTCATCACGCTGTTGCCTGTATGCACTCGACTACTAATGGCAACACAGGAAGGACCATGACCGTGAACTTAATACAGCTCTCACAATCAACACTGAAAGTCGGGTAATCTTAATACAGCTCTCCCGGTTTCTCACGAAATAGCAATGAATTCACTAGGGGTATCCGTTCTACGAATTTTATCTCAGATAAAATTCTGGTGGGGAAGTACTGTAGAGTCATTCCCACTACAATCCCAATTTATTAGCATATAAGACATATTAACTTGGTTCTATGTTGGGATACCCTTTCATAAATAGAGATTGACATTGTCGATAATCACCAACTTCAAATAAGGTGATCAAAAATCACCTTACTTGATCAGTTTATCAGTTTTTTCCAGAAAAGAACAAAAATTTTATGGGTGTGAAACCATGCAACTGCCAGAAAAGTGACAAAAGTTATTAGACCACAATAGACAATATTTGATTCAATCGAATGTTTATTCGTTATAAGAAAATCTCCTCAAGCGCTCAAGAAAATCGATCACAAACGCTTTTCATTTCCATTAAACTATGGTGTTTTTCTACATACTGACGTTTTGCCTCAATTTCATAAAGGGTGTAGAGGACGATGTCTAAAAATTGATTAAAATTGACCTAACAGCCATGAATAACTGTTTCAGACTCATAACAGTTATGAAAATAGCCATATTCTAAAGAAAGTTACTTCGTGTTAAAACAGTACCTTCTATAAAACAGCTTCAATTTGGTTTTTAAATGTTCACCTATATAGATTCTGATATGTTCTATTATTTTTAGGTATTTCTTTTAGCTGCTGTGGCAACTGTTGCGCTCGCTAACCTACATGAGGTAAGTTCAATGATGCTTTCTATTTGGATATATAAACATTTTAATATCACTAAGAGTTTATAATTAGTTGATAAACATAGTGGAAAATGAATTGATTTATCTCTAAATAAAAATCCGCTTTTAAATTTTCAGAAACATTAGAATAGTGTTGCTAATTCATAAACATCAATGCTGTCTTTTTTTTTTCAATATTATTATGTGTTATTAATATTAAATTAATAAAATCCATGGCAAGAAAAAACTAATTTAATAATCGGTTCATGAAAATCTTTTGTTTTCGTTGGAAAACTAGAATGACTTGCCTTAATATTTACTTTTAGAATCCTTTTCAGAATTCAATTTAGAATCCTTTTTAAGACTGAAATCAAAAACAAATATGCACATCCGAGGTGGCAAACAAGCAAAAACACTTTAAAAATATGTCTAATTATTGGTGGGGAAGACTGAATAAAAGCAAAACATTTAGAATTCAAGATTAATATAAAAGGCGACATATAAGACTAAATTAAACTAAAAGAAATAACTTCAAAACCAGTTTGATTGCCTAAAGAAATATCTCATTTGGAAATACCATATGCATGGAGTATTTCTTATGATTTCTCCCCTATTGATTCTTCAGTATCACTTTTATATTCGTATGCATTTTGGTTCCATTCTTGATAATTAATTTGCTTCCCTTAATGGATGTTTTTTACTTAATTATTTACAAGAATAAGGTAGGTTAATTGCTTCAAGACAACTAGATTAGTCCAGAAATAAGAAAGAGCTAGTAAACTCTCCCTTTTGGGCGAGAAGAACTAAAAGAAACTACATAAAGTTTCCTCGTTTGTCGAACAAAAACACAAAAATTGTAGTAGAGCCTATTAAAAGCTATCTTTCAAGTTTGAGCAAGAAAACCGGCATTTCGAACATTCGTTGTGGCACCTAAATTTTGCTGTCTAAAACAGAAAGACAACGTTTCAATTAATCTCTGTGATACTTTTCATTTAAATGCTCGACCTGGTACTTTTATTATTTTAAGCCTAGCTAGAATAATTACCAATCTAACCCAGACACTTGTATTTAGCATTCATTATTAATAATTAATGTGCTTACTCACTCATAGCACTCCTCAATTCATCACCTCAGCTGAGACACCCTAATCGCTCGCAACTCGGGGCCTTGTGTCTGAGAGTCCGTAATTACTTGATTGTGGCAAATTTGTTTGTTGATCCAGGTTTGTTGATCCACAACCTTGTTGATCCAGGTCTAAAAAGTTTGTGTTTTTACTGTACACGAAGTAAAAAGTTTAAAGTACTCGGTTTTTCTTTCCTAAATATTTTTGAAGTAAAATTATTCGATGTGGCAACTGTTCGACTTAAACATGTTTAAAACATTAACAAAGGGCGTGCTCGAAACTTAAATTTATTGCCTTTGTAAAAAACGTAAAAATACTTTACAAAAATTGCTATAACAAAATACCAAAATTATAATAATTGATTACTATTATCGTATTTCAGCCAGTTCACCATGCACCCAAACCCTATAAATTCGGATACAGCATCAAGGACAAACATGGAGAACAACACAGAGAAGAATCCGGAACCGGAGGACACGTGACTGGTAGCTACGGATTCACAGATGACAGAGGCATCAAAAGACAAGTCAACTACGTTGCTGACCATGCTGGATTCCGAGCACAGGTCAAGACCAACGAACCCGGAACCGCCAACCAAAATCCAGCTGCCGTTCAACTCATTTCTGATGCCCCTTACACCGGTGGTGAAGGATATTTGGGTGTCCCTGCAGCAGCAGCCGGTTACGGTCTTGGTGGTCTAGGTTACGGATATGGAGGCATCGGTGCAGGATATGGTGTTGGTGGTTTAGGTTACGGTTATGGAGGTGTTGGAGCAGGTTACGGTGGCCTCGGATATGGTGGAGCTTATGGTGGATATGGAAATCTTGGATATGGAGGAGCTTATGGTGGATATGGTGGTTATGGTTTGGGCATCTTAGGAGGCTTGGGCTATGCCAGATACGGATATTAAATTTTGTAAAAAAACATAGCATGAAAATAAATTATTTTGCAAAACAATTTTTAGTTGTTTTTAATTCCAATATCTGCAATCAAAAAAGCTAAAAACAACAACTGTAACTAATTAAAAACATTATCAAAAATATTTATTAGAAATATTATAACAGCTGATGTTCAATATTAAAAGACATTTTAGACACGACCGAATATTACCAAAACTACGGGTGCGATGAATTTCGAGAAAAGTTGCTTGACAACTGTTTTTTCTTCACTTCCCTAATAATAACAACGGTAAAATCGAATTTCAAATAACTTACTTAAAAAATTGATTTTAGAAAAATAACGTTTAAAGACTAAACGTTTTAAGGTTTCGAGATTTCACCTTTCAACACACTTTTCTCGTCTGATTAGCCATGGTTTCGACAAATCTTGGAAAATCGAGATTTTAAGAAGCCATGACAACAGGCCCATTATATAAGCAAAGAGTATAATAACTGATTAAAATGGATATGCTTAAATTTTATTCCAATAAAATCGGGAAATAAATCTGTGAAAATAAATAAACAAATTAACTAAGTCAATACAGAATTAATTTTAGGACATACAATAAATAAATGTGAATATAATAAACCATTCAGTGATATTTAAATTGAATAATTTTTATGTTTGATGTAATACTTCTCTGTGTTATCAAAAAAACAAAAATGAATCATTAGCGTTCGCAATCTTCGGGTGATGTGAGATCGGGATGATTGCGAACGAAGCGAATAAAATCTGGTAGTAATTTTAGGAGCCTAGAATGAATTAGAAAAGAAACTTAATATGGATAATTTTAAAAATACAACTTTTGTTAAAATTCGATTTCTTTGAAACTTTTCAGCCGATTTCGCTTAAATTTCATATTAAAATTATATTCCTTTAAATGAGGTAAAGATTTCATGTCTTACAATTAAAAAAATTTTCGACGATTATTAAAGAAAATTACAAAAAATAATTAATATTTACTAAAATTCATTTATTGCATAAATTTATCTTTAGACAAATGAACATAACATATCCTTATCTAAAGATATGAGCGTATCTTTACATAAATGAATATTATTTAAAGCAAAATTATTGAAAAAGCACTCGAAATTGCAATAACATTCAAATTATATAAAATTTCAAAAAATGGCCCTTTCAGACGTTGAATTTCAATTCTGTTATTGCATTTTCACAGGGTTGTAGATTCTTAATATTTTTTTACTCGTAATATTTTCTTTACTTCAAGTTCAGCAATTAATAATTATCAAATTAATTATCAATTGTAAATTTTTTTTATATCATCGTACTCCCTATATATTTTTCTATTCAACTACGGAAATTCAAAGTTCTAAATCAAATAGTTTTTGAGCAGCTAAACAAAATATAACGTTAAGTTGAGCACACAAAACAGTAGTGGCTGCGCTTAGGACTTTTTATTATTGAGATATACTAATAAAAGGAAGAGTTTATGTGCCTGAGCATCTTATAATTTATGAGCCGTTTGCGCTATCATCCTAAAATCTGTTGGTAGGTGTAAGGAGCAAATTTTGTCCCCGATTTTAAAAATCGTTAAAAAATTTTAACTAGTTTCTTTGGACAAGATGGTTGAAAAATGCATTTTTCGCATGGATGTAGCATTAGATATTGCTACAAAATTAAATTACATGAGCTTTATAGCACGTAAAATAAATTATTGACTATTCATTGCGTCAGGTAAGCACAAGTGAGGGCTACGTTATCGAATGAGTATTTCTAAAGTTATCTGAATCACGTGAGAAATCACGTGTTTATTTTGTTTATATATACGCTTTTGAAATGTGTCTCTGTGAAACTAAATAATTTAAAAATGAGTGTAGTTTTAATTTTAAAAAAATTACGATGCAGACTATCAAGAGAGAAAATTGCTTAATTGTAGAAAATTCGGACTTTCATTTTTGGTTGCGATCAACAGCTTTATTTTTTGCTTTTTAAAGCTACTGAGTATAATTAAATTTTATTTTGAGGAGTTGGACATCTAAAAGTGCGTTTTGCTTAATCTAATAAGTATAATCACCTGGTAGGACAAATTAAAATTACATTAGTTTAATTCAATTAATTGTGCTAGAATACGTCTTTAATTTTTTTTCTCGTTTAGTGTTGATTAATCAGAATTTATTAGTTGTTGTTGTTGCTGTTGTTGCTGTTTTGTTGTTGCTTTACATTACATTACGAAGGATGGGTATTCACCGAGTAAGGAATACAGATGGTCCAAAATAGTTATTGGAGAGTATAATAAATAATTATTTTTCTACCATAAATGTATTGTCTTGTCAAGTGCTATATTAAAATAGTTTAGCGAATCTGCTAAAAGATTTTATTTAAATTTTGACTGACAAAAAAGAGAATTATAACAGTTCAGCTTCGAATTCCATGTTCACGCTACACTATTCTTATATTCTCTACCCTCATAGATTCATATATATTCCACCCTATTCATTGATTTATACATATTCTACCTTATTCATATATTCTACTCTGTTCATTCTACGTGATCATAGACTAGATTTATAGACTCGAATTTTTTCTAGCCAACTTCGTACATAGAATTGTTGCGCATATAAGGAAGTTCTTCAGAAATCTAGACTTACGTCAAATATTAACTTCCAAAGGCATTATTTTATAATATACTTTTGTACAAATACTTTTTAAGCGTCTGATCATATTTTACAGATTGATGCGCAGTAGTTCGATATTGCCATAATGTAATAAAGTATGAAAGAATTTTATTCGAAAGACTTCAAATTCGATAATAGATATAAATAAATATTTTTTCATTTTCTAATATAAATAAATATTTTTCATTTTTATTTATTAAAAAACGAAAAAAAGAAAAGAAAAACATGTGTAAAAATCTAGTAAACGAATGTGTGCAAAAAATAGATTAAAAGAGCCTACCCATAACATTTAAACAATAAATTCAATATATTATAGTTTTGACCATGAAAATTACAAAATGAAAGTCAAATTCATAATTTGACTTACCAATGAAGAGAACCATGGAGATGCTGTGTTGACGATCCATAGTTTTTGGCAACATTCACCATGTTGCTCTAGATATTCGAATAATATTCCATCGAAAAGAGAAACTTCTTAGAGAAAAATAACCAAAAAATAATAATAATTTACGCTCTTGAAAATGCCAGGATGAGTAAAAATAAACCCAGCTGAGTTTTACGAACGCAATTTTTTCCCCTCGATCTTGTTTTTTATCCTCGTCGTTGAAGTTTTTATTTTTTTTCATCTTCATATTCAGATTGGCGACAATCCTGTTGAAGGCTAACAATTTTTCTTGCCTTTTATTTAGTGTCGTTTTACAGGAAAGGTGACGGGGAGAGAGATATTTGGCTGAAACTCATTACAGTGTCAAGTACCACTAACCGATAAAATCGCCTTGGAGAAAAATAACTTTTTTTATGAAACAAAATTCAATAAATAGTCCGTATTTCTTATTCATATTTTTTTAACAAGATCGTTTCAATACATTTTATAAGGATTAAGGGAGTAACAAAGTTTTAAAAAAAAAAGAAAATCATTTAGCAAGTAAAACTTTTCTTATATATTTTACTGTTTTTCGCTCAAATTTTCAAAAGCATATAATTAATTATATAAAATTTACTTTCCTGAAATTTTGAGAAGACACAGAGAAACACATTATGGTTCAAGACTAATAGTGCACATATGCTTTGTTTTCTATCGACAAGCCTTAGTAGAATACAAAAAACAGTTCCAGTATATATTCCTTAAAATGTTCAACAGCCAGAAATGTTCAACAGCACAACAAGTTCTTAACAGCCAGAGGCACAAATAATAAAATGGTAAAATAGTTTATCGTGAACATTTAATATTACTGAACTTGGCGATAGGTATACTAACCACAGTCTCGAAAAGGGTTAAGAATTGCAATCTTAATGACAATCTGTGTCAAAGAATAACTTGTAAGAAATGTATTATAAAATATATTTTTTTAAAAGAAATCTAGGTATTGAAAAAAGCAAAAAGGAGCTCTAAAATTTTCAAATATTTGATTGTTTTTTTAAAAAAATGGCAGCTTTATAATAAAAAATTTTGAAAAATTATAAGTTTAATCTGAAATAAATTTTAATTTATTTTATAGCCTGCCGTTGAACAGCAATGCGAGTGCTGACTAATTCTGAACTAACGACTATAAGTGTTCAACTCAGTAACCTTGTAATTTTGAACTCAAGAAGGAAGACAAAATAAGTCCAGGAACAAGCATTGGGACAAACTAGCCTTCATGTAGGACTTTTTGATGTAAACTCACATTTTCGTTTCATTGAGTGGAAAACCACAAAAACCACCCAAGGTTAAACCAAGAGCAAGGTAATTCTAACCCCCAATCCGTCTACCACTGAGGATATTTTACGTCACCACTATGGTCGGTGCGAAAGCTGATATAGATGTGAAAAACATAGATACATAAAATATATTGCATTCAGAAGGTTTTAGTAGACTTTTTATAAAAAAAAAATTGCTTCTTCTTATAGAGCCAATAACTCTTATAACTTTGATCCAGTTTATTTAAAAACTTAAAAGTACGTAAGCAACTGATAAAGTTTCCATTTGATAATACCATTTTTTAAATGAGTGTTTTCTTAATTTTTGATAAAATAATTTCAAAACTTTGACTTTTAGATCAGATTTTATTTAATATGCAGCTATTTCGTTTAACAAAACCTTACATGTAACACTAAATACATTGATATTACAAAAATACTGTTAAACTGTTAAGAAAATAGAATAAGAATTAAAGGAATGTTGAAATAGTGGTTTCCAATTGGCTACTGAACCTCAAATTATCGACCTTTTTTCGGTAGGACCCCTACTTCATAAGCAAAATTAATTAGCTATTTTTCAATTATCAATTTAATTTTATTGTCCATTTCAATTTTTCTTCTCAAAATATACACAAATATTACATTTCCCTTACTGCACTTAACATAATGAAACCATTCTGGTTCACTTATTGCACCAGCCGTAAGCAAACGGTTAAAAAAAATTTATTTTATATATATTACACAAATTCACAAAAAAGGTCTTTAAATGAAAACAACAATATTTGGCCTATTGTTTAAATGAAAACAACAATAGTTGTATATTCATTTAAACAATTCTTATAAGCTTTTATTATTTTTATTCTCTTTTTCTTAGAATAATTATTTAAACTAGTTGGCTGCTCCCGCTGCTCGCTAACACTCGCCAACCCCCGAAAATTGCTACGAATCTTATATGGTTTGCTCGCTACTAACTTAGGTGCATTGCAAATGCACAAAATTTTAAGAATTCAAGACAATCATTCAAATCCATATAACAACTTTTTAAAAAAAAATTACACCTTTTTAGTAAATACTAAGTCATTAAAATAAATTTGAATTCAAATAAATGACATGTAATTCGTTAAACCTATTAGAAATGCGCTATAGTATAAAATCTTAAGATAAAGTTTCTAAAACTGAAATTTCTTTAAAAAGGTTGAAATTTTGGCTATAATTAAGTCTATTAAAAATTGAAATAACTGAATTGCAAATGGAAAAACCTGCATAAACAAATAAATTCTAATAAAACAAATAAATTCGTGATATAAATCAAAAATCGTCAAATAAATTCATAATTTTTAAATTCGTGAAAAAAAGCGCTTTCGACAAAATACTAAAATAGAGATCTATCGACAAAGACTACTCACTTCTGCCTAGCTTATGCTCTCTCTGGTTATTTCAGTTTGCGTTTTTAAAAGCGCTATATGTTGAGCCATCTCAGCTAGATTTGGCATGTGACATTTTTAGCGGCAATCAATGGTCGATTTTCTAGCGTTGCCATTCGGGGAGTTGTAATGAAGCCCTTTTTTTGTCGCCCTGTAAGAGAAATATATATATAGATGATTATTTTACTTAAATTGAGGAAAATTTTATGATTACGAAAATTTAGAATTCATTTTATTGCCGATTTTTCCCTCCGAAAAAAAATTATGACAAATTTATAGTGAAAAACTTTCAAAAGGATCAAAAACTTTCAAAACTATTCAAAAAGGATCCCCAATGTCGCAAGAAATTAGATTTCATTAATAGCAATCATCTTCTATGGGTATCATCGTTAAAAAATGAACAAAAATAAGTGATCGTAAAATAAGAAAAATAATTAATACCTTATAAATATTTATTTTGAAATTCATGTTAAACGCGAATGCAGGTCAAACTCTTTCCTCCTCTTCAGAAATAAATTTAATGAAAAAAAAAAACTTTAATAATTAAAAATTTTAAAATTTATTGTCTTATAGAATGAGAATCAATTATTATGAATCGTATGGAGATCGTTATTAATCGTATGGAGATCGTATTAATCGTATGGAGATATTATTAAATAAAGTTATAAAAAAATGTGACATGGTAAAATATGAAAAGTCATCAAGTTATTAAAAACATTTATTTTGAAAGTCTTATTAATTATATTCACTCTAAATATGCTGAACTTTTACATTTACTTTACTTTTTATTGAAAAAATTCTAAAATTTTAAAATTATTTATCTCAATCTTACTTGGATCGTAATCAATCGCATGACGATCATCAGTAACAAAATTTATAAAAATATAAACAAAAAGATAAATGTGAGAGAGTTAAATACGATATAGATCGTATAGATCGTAAAAATATCTATTTTTAAATTCATATTAAATACAAATGCGCATCATACTTTTACCCTTTCTTTAAAAATAAATTGAATAAAAAAATATAATAAAATTCAAGTTTTAAAACTAACCATCTTATTATAAAAAGTTCTTAAAAACATACATTTTTGTGAAATCAAAGATACCTTATTTGAATTCTTCCTGTTAAGGATTATGAAATATTGCATGGAAAAAACGTATAGTACTTTCGAATAGTTCCATAAAATCCCCAATACCTAAACATTTTCAATTTTTCACTTGAAGAAAAAGAAAAGAAACTTGTTTAACGATCTCTATTAGAGAAGAATAAGTATAATTTTTTGATATCAATTCCAAACTGAACAATACTAGTTACAAACTGATACAGATACAACTGAGTATCGGCTATAAAAACTCCATAGCTTCAGTATCAGATAAATATCAGTCTTAATTTGTTATTTTTTACACAGTAGAACTGAATTGGTGCAAAAATATATTCATTAAATTCGTTCAAACGACCAAGTACTTTAAAATATAAAGCACAAAGTATCAGATACATCAATACTGGCTTATTTCAATTCTCTGTATTTTATTTTATGTTTACAAACTTAACGCATCTAGTCTTAACGCGTCACTCAATGATAAATTTGAAAATGTGCTCTTTAAAAACATTTTAAGTATCGATTAATGCAAATATTTCTTTTTAAAAACACTTTAATTCAAAACCTTAAGCTCATGAAAGAATTTGAAATTATTACTTCATAGAATTATTGAGTAGAGATATTAAATTTAGCAACTGCAAATAGTAACCGATCATTTCACAATATATACTTTATTTCCATACAAAGGCATCTTATCATTCTTAATCAACGTTCTCAAAATAATCAATCAATCAAGTGTGAAAAATTCCTCTCATTCCTACTTGTGGAACGAATTAAGTTCAATTTCGACCATTCATATAAATACGACTCGCAATATCAAACAGCATTATTCATATCAAACTCAAGTAATCAACATGATCGCTCAGGTAAAATAAATTTATTTAAGTTTTTATGAAAGTGTTTTATTTAATAATGCATTTTATTTTCAAATGTTTTTGAAAAAAAATAGTTATATTAAAATTACTTAACGTTGTAAAAATTTAAATGGTCTATAGCTTACTTAAATCATTTTATAATGCTAAATAATTTCTTCTTGTAAATTTCATGGTTTATTAAATTGTGTATGTATAAAATTAGGCTAATAAATAAAAAATAGATATTAGGCTAATATAGAAATGGATACGATAGAAATTTGGCTAATAAATAAATAATAGATATCTTAAAGATTTAAGACGCTCATTCAACCATAATTAATAATGACTTTTGAATCTGAAATCGTGTAACTATTGCATGTAATTTTAAAAACTAAAGTTGTAGTTAGGAGAAGAAAATACCCACTTCACTTTGAAGTAGTTTCTATAAGCATTTTCAACTGACAGGTTTCCTATGGTGCTTAGCAGATCCACAAAGGGGTTCCATTTCTGGTTATTTCAAATTATGTAATAGATAGCTTCGGCAAAATTGTGAGAAAAAAACTAAAAATTTCATGAATGTCATTAATCTTATTTATTAATGATATAAGCCCTATTAAATAGATTAGAGACAAAGTGAATTTGTTGTCAGTTGGAAAATTGAAGAAAAAGTAAAATTATGCATTGTACTAGCCACGAAATCTATATCCATAAATTATTATTTTCATAGTTGCTGCATATTGTTATAACGTATATTGATATTAATATATATTTCTATATCTGTATGCTTAAGGTTATTGTAGAATTGATGTATTATATTAAAATACAGTCTTTTTCCTTCAACTGAAGTCTCTGGACACAGCTGTAAACTGGCTCCCATCCCCATGAAACAGAAGTAATCAAGTACGGGGCTCTGTGCTATAATATTGTTACAATAATTAAACACTTATGCGAGCTTTTGCCCCTGTAATTGTATTCTTAGTGAGTTATAAGTTATCCTACAGTGTTATGACAATTATGCATCGGATTATTACTCTGGTGGAAGCCATAATCTCGTGACTGATATGCTTTTCTTATTCATTATTCATTCAATATATTATTGTTAGATAACACATTTTTAATTTTACTCTCTTTCTTTAGAGGCATTTTAATTAAACAATGCATTAAAATAATGGAAATATTTAATAAATAATCAGTAATTAAGTTATATAAGTTTAATGGCAGGTTTCGAAAATCATAAATGATTGAATATGTTAACAATCGGAATCTTGTGGTGTTCCTCGCAAAACTACGGCTCCGTGGAACACCATTTGGGAACAACTGGATTAGAGAATCTGTGCGCATAACGAGTTGCGAGAACCATATTATGATGTTTTCATCATCTTATAAACAAATCATCTTTGAGTTTGTTCTTCAGTCTTGTTCATTAAAAATCCCATCATTAAAATAAAACTTAATAATTGAATTAAATTGAAGATGAAATATTAATAATGATTTTTCAATATTACTTTTCAGAACCAAGCTAAATTTTTTTTCATTTGTAGGTCTTTCTCTTAGCTGCTTTGGCAACTGTTTCTCTTGCTAACTTGCACGAGGTGAGTTCAATGCAAAAAGCAACAATAATAATTTAATCTACTCAGATCTTAAACGTTATTTAGAGTGTTAATTATTTTTGTTCATCTTAATCATAAAACGACATAACTTAAACACTTTTTCAAAGTTTTAATGAAGATAGTCTTTAGATAGAAGATAGATAATAGTCTCTCAACAATTAGTTAATCGGCCAAAGACTTTCATCCTATTGAAATAATGTTCCGACATATTTTTTCATTTAGTTTCCTTAAAAGTCTATTTTTAATTACTCCATTATTAATTTTTTATCTTAATTACTATATTATTGTCTATTGTTAATTACTCTATTTTTAAACGATCAGTAAAACGCATCAACATTTAATTTGTTTAAAGCCCATCCCATTCCCTTTTCCATGTTTATTTTTAACTTATTTAACCGAGTACTTTTAAAGAAATTTTCTCCCCAGCTATAATTTAGATGTTTTGTTTTTAAATTCAAAATTAATCTGCCAAACCGAAATACAGATAGTAAAAGCATCGCTATTTGTAATCATTACAGCATGCCAAATTTCAAGATTAATAGAATCCTCCAAACATTTCAAGTTTCGCATACTTGATTCGAACTTGGAATTTTGATTGCTAAACATCCCTTTTAGCCCTTGCTTGAAAATGAAAAGTAAAAAGATAACATTTGTTTCTTATCAATCATACTTAAAAAAATGCATATTCTTTTATTTCATTAATTAATGCAAGTTCGCCTCGAGGGCAAAGTTTCTTCCAATACTTGATCCAGGAGTTCCCTTGTCTTCTGGATTGGGCTCTAAATTACAAGGATACGGAGTTAAATATTAGTAGTCGTAAGCCAAACATTAGGTAGGCTGTTCAACGACTCTTATAAAACAAAATCAATTAATGTAATTCTTTATCACTGCATTTTATAAATAGTAAAAAGCTCATTATTAAAAAGTTCGTGGAAGTTAAAGCTTCACAATTTCGAGATCAACGGCATGATTTTGGATATGGGAACAATATTGCATACCAGCCAAATAAACTTCTCAGACAAGCTAATATCTATCGATCTGAAGCCAGATGGATTTCAAGCAGCCATAATGAATCCTTAAATTTGTCGATTGAATTTATGAAAGCCTCTGCATATACCTTGAATATTTCAAATATCACGACTGTCAAAATCATCTTAAATCAAATATTAAAGCATATATTTTGCCGATATTTGAAAAATTTGAAATAAATCTCAGACTAAATACCTGGAAATTTACCAGGTCTGAAAACAGAATCTTTACTGATTCAGAAGAGTTTTATTTATAAACACCTCACATATCATGTTAATACAATAAGGATACAATTATGAGATATATAAACATACAGATACAATTACGTATCCAGAGAACAATTATAGAATAATATTTTCTTAATAAATGTGAGCTTATAGTACCAAAGTAGAAACAAATTGAACATAAATACAGATACAGCTATTTTATGATTTTATGTGCGCATGATCAATAATGCCATATTTTTTCTTCTGTTAATATAACCCGTACATCATGCACCCAATCCCAACATTAACAAAGGGCATGTTCAAAACTTAAATTCATAGCATTTGTGAAAAACTTAAAAATACTTTACAAAAATTGCTAATACAGAACTACTAAAATTATCCTATTTAATTATTATTATGTTATTTCAGCCAGTTCACCATGCACCCAAACCTTATAAATTCGGATACAGCATCAAGGACAAACATGGAGAACAACACAGAGAAGAATCCGGAACCGGAGGACACGTAACTGGCAGCTACGGATTCACAGATGACAGAGGCATCAAAAGACAAGTCAACTACGTTGCTGATCATGCTGGATTCAGAGCACAGGTCAAGACCAATGAACCCGGAACAGCCAATCAAAATCCAGCTGCCGTTCAACTGATTTCTGATGCCCCTTACACCGGTGGTGAAGGATATTTGGGTGTCCCTGCAGCAGCCGGTTACGGTCTTGGTGGTCTAGGTTACGGATATGGAGGCATCGGTGCAGGATATGGTGTTGGAGGTTTAGGTTACGGTTATGGAGGTCTTGGAGCAGGTTACGGTGGCCTCGGATATGATGGAGCTTATGGTGGATATGGAAATCTTGGATATGGAGGAGCTTATGGTGGATATGGTGGTTATGGTTTGGGTATCTTAGGAGGCTTGGGCTACGCCAGATATGGATATTAAATTTTGTAAAAAAATAGCATGAAAATAAATTATTTTGCAATTTACTTTTTGTGCTTATTTATTGTATGTAAACATCTTGAACAGTATAAAAAAAAGTTTTAAAAACTAATATTGACCAGAAAAATTTTAATTTTAGCTTTAACAAGCTAATTATGAAAACATGAGGAATTTTGAAATCCCATAAAAAAAGGTCTCAAATGTATATACTTTGCACGTTACAAATTAGTCTTAAGGGCATAGATAGGCTTGAAATATTTATTTTAAAATGTAAATACCGCTTAAAATATAACTAATATATAAATAAATAATACACCTAATATATAGATAGATAGATAGATAGATAGAACTAATCAAAAGATATTTGCACTAGAATACACGTGCATTGTTTTTTTCTCTCCTTATGATGAACAGAAAGCTGGAAATATATAAATTTGTTATCAGTTTGCACTTAAGAAAGAAGAAGAGAAATTAATATTTTCGATTTCTTTATTTATTAAGTGTCTCAAATCAGTAAAAAGTTAGAAAATAATAATTCACTCACAATATTCATAAATTGTGTGAATCAAATATTTATTTTGGAAAATACTCGACCCCAAAACGTGATTTTTACGAGCGTTTTCAATATTTGTTGTTGTTGTAGTTCATTTACGTCGCACTAGAGCTGAACAATGGGCTATTGGCGACGGTCTAGAAAACATCCCTGAGGATGATATGAAAACAGGCCATCACAATTTTGATCCTCTGCAGAGGGAATGGCACACCCTCTTCGGTAGCCCAACGACCTGCACGCGAAGTCCTGCACTTTACGGTAGAACAGTTTAACGAGGACCAATACCGCACATCCTCGGTCCCTACGCAGACTGATCCAAGTGGTCGCCCATCCGCACACTGACCGCAGCCAGTGATGCTTGACGTCAGTGATCTGCTGGGAGCCGTGTCCTAACGATCAGTCCACTGCGGGACTTTCAGTTTTTGAGCCCGAGGTTTTAATTAAACAAAAGTGGTAATAAAAACAACACACGAGACTAGCTAAATACAAATGTAATCCCGCGATATTAATTTTAAACACTATAGTGGCAGCTTAAATGATCTTATCAGATATATCTTTAAACTTCTAATAAAATATTAAAGTAATAAAACTTATAAAGTAATAAATAAGTAATAAAATAAAAAGTATTAGCACCATTAAAAGTTTTTAAGGCTTGCATAATCCTAAATGCTCACTATACCGGGTGTTTTGTAATTACCCGCCTCATCCAGCCTTCTAGAATTATTTTCAAAAATCTCTGTACATTAAAAAGAAATTGTAATTACCACCATCACCACTTTTTTCGGTGTTCAACTTCGCGCGGTATTTTATTTTGCTACGTAAAAACAGCTAAGCCTAGAACCTTGAACTTATGGACATGTGTGAAAAAATGCACGTTTTGTAATATGGAATTAAAAATTTAACATTCTTTATTTAGTTGGAGAGCTATCAACTGCTGAATTTGATTAAAAAATATCATGTGGAATGATCTACAACCCGCTGAAATGCAACAGAAGTTGAAAGGGCTATTTTGTACAATGAACTTAGTTTTTTCTTTTTATTTGCGAGTTTTTTCTAAATTATAATTTGTTCTAGAGTTATTGTAATTTTGAGTACTTTCTTTTTTGTTTCAATTAATGAATGTGTATACATTGTTATCGAAACATTTATTCATTTTCCTTAGAAACCTTAATTATATTAGCTCGTGCTTGGTTTGATATGAAAGAAACAAAGAAATTGATCGAATATAATTTTAGAAAAAACAAGAGAGTTAGAGATTGAGTGTTGCTGGATATAAATCTTAATACTTACATAAAAAATTTTTAAATATGAAAAAATGAAATGAGAAAAATAACTGTTTCCAGACTGATGAGAGGGAGATTAAAAACTCAAATTCCGATTTGATTTATGGAGGAGATTATCAGAAACCCACCTCGAGATTATTTAAACCTATAATCAAACTGGGTTTTTTTTTCATACCTGCCTCACTAGTTAATCGACAAACTTTGATACTTTTTTAATCTCTTTTAATTGCAACCCCTTTGGTTTATTTTTTCGTCATTTTTAATAGCAATTCTAAAAATATAAATTAAGGGTGTTCATTACGGAACACCTTCTATGTTTCNGCGGCAAACACTAACTCCAATTAGTTTGCGCCACCAAAAGTATTCAAAATATGTAGGTTACTCTGAGTATGGCAAGAGAAAAAAGAGAGAACTGGAAATATCGTTGAATTGGCTTTTTGAAATATCTTTGGAATGCTGTGTTTTGTTTTGTTTTGTTTTTTGTTGTTTTTTATTTAAAATAAATGTTTTGTTTTGCCTGTTTTTAAACGTTATCAATCAATAGACAAGATACCTCTCACAAACACAGTCAATCCGGTTAGGAACGACACTGCATGTTCAAGTCAGCTAATTTTGAACAAAACTGCAATCCCATTGTTTTCCTCCTCACTATTTACCATATTTAAATGGATGAATAATTGCATAAAAGAAATAAATGTTGGAATCGACTTTAAAATGTAAAGTTCTGGAATATATGGTTGTAATAGTGTATTTAAGAGGACGGTTGAACTTTCAGACCTTTAAATGTAAATTTCACTTTCACTCCAATAGTAGTATTTTTAAATTTTTAGTTTCGCAACAATTCCCATCAAATTTCGAAATATTTTCTTACAAATTACCTACATTGAAATTTTGCAATAATTTATAAGTCTTACAATTCAAAACATTCTTTTGTTCTTTTAATAAATTTAATGATAAAAAGTTATCCTTAGTTAAAAAAATAACATTTTACATCTAATTGCCTTTGGCTGCAATTGTGTGCAAAAAAAAATTTCTTATAATTTTGATCCAGCTTATTTAAAAACTTAAAAGTATGTAAGTAACTGATATAGTTTCCATTTGATTATATTATCTTTTTTAATGAGTGTTTTCTTAATTTTTGATAAAAGCATTTCAAAACGTTGTCTTTTAGAGCAGATTTTGCTCAATATGCAGCTATTTTGTTTAACAAAAATCCTACAAATAACACTAAATGCATTAATATTACATAAATACTGTTAAACTGTTAAGAAAATAGAATAAGAATTAAAGGAATGTTGAAGCATTGGTTTCCAATTGGCTACTGAACCTCAAAGATCGACCTCTTTTCGGTAGAACCCCTACTTCATAAGCAAAATTAATTAGGTATTTTTCAATTATCAATTTAATTTCAAAGTCCATTTCAATTTTTCTTCTCAAAATATACACAAATATTACCTTTTCCTTACTGCACTTAACATAATGAAACCATTCTGGTCCACTTATTGCACCAGCCGTAAGCAAACGGTTAAAAAAAATTTATTTTATATAAATTACACAAATTCACAAAAAAAGGTCTTTAAATGAAAACAACAATATTTGGCCTATTGTTTAAATGAAAACAACAATAGTTGTATATTCATTTAAACAATTCTTATAAGCTCTTATTATTTTTATTCTCCTTTTCTTAGAATAATTATTTAAATGTTTATTTTATTTAAATTACGGAAAATTTTATGATTAAGAAAATTTAGAATTCATTTTATTGCCAATTTTTCCCTCCGAAAAAAATTCTGACAAATTTATAGTCAAAAACTTTCAAAAGGAACAAAAACTTTCAAAACTATTCAAAAAGGATCCCTAATGTCGGCAAGAAATTAGTCTTCATTAATAGCAATCATCTTCTATGGGTATCATCGTTAAAAAAAATGAGCAAAAATAAGTGATCGTAAAATAAGAAAAATAATTAATATCTTATAAATATTTATTTTGAAATTCATGTTAAACGCGAATGCAGGTCAAGCTTTTTCCTCTTCTTCAAAAATAAATTTAATGAAAGAGAGAAATTTTAATAATTAAATATTTTAAAATTTATTGTCTTATGGAATGGGAATCAACTATTACGAATTGTATGGAGATCGTTGTTAATCGTATGGAATATTATTATGTAGAATATTAAAAAATGTGACAGGGTAAAATTCGAAAAGTTATCAAGTTATTAAAAACATTTATTTCGAAAGTCATATTAATTATATTCACTCTAAATATGTCAAACATTTACTTTCCCTTTATTTTTTTTTCAAAAAATTTTAAAGTTTTAAAATCATTTATCTCAATTTTATTTGGATCATCAGTAACAAAATTAATAAGAAGATAAATAAAAAGATAAATGTGAGAGTGTTAAATACGAATAATTATCGAGATCGTAAAAATATCTATTTTTAAATTCATATTATCTACAAATGCATATCAAACCTTTGCCCTTTCTTTAAAAATAAATTGAATAAGAAATATGACAAAATTCAAAAGTCTTAAGACTAAACATCTCATTATACAAAGTTCTTAAAAGCATACATTTTTGTGAAATCAAAGATACCTTATTTGAATTCTTCCTGCTAAGGATTATGAAATATTGTGTAGAAAAATATAGTCATTTCGAACCGTTCCATAAAATCCCTAATACTTAGAACTTTTAAATTTTTCACTTAAGAAAAAATTAAATAAACTTTTTTAACGATCTCTATTAGAGAAGAATAAGTACAATTTTTGGTACCAATTACAAACTGAGCAGTACTAGTTACAAACTGATACTGATACAACTGAGTATCAGCTATAAAAACTCCATAGCTTCAGTATCAGATAAATATCAATTGTTATTTTTTACTTAAACAAATTGTTATTTCTGACAAATTGTTATTTTTTACATAATAGAAATGAATTGATGCAAAAATATATTCATTAAATTCGTTCAAATTACTAAGTACTTTAAAATATAAAGTGCAAAGTATCAGATACATCAATACTGGTCTATTTCAATTCTCTGTATTTTATTTTATGTTTACAATTTTAGTGCATCTAGTGTAAAATGTGGATTTTTCGTCACTCAATGATAAATTTGAAAATGTGCTCTTTGAAAAAATTTAAGTATCGATTAATGCACACATTTCTTTTTAAAAACACTTTAATTCAAAACCTTAAGTTCATAAAAGAATTTGAAATTATTACTTCATAGAATTATTGAGTAGAGATATTAAATTTTGCAACTGCAAATAACAACCGATCATTTCACAATATATACTTTATATTTTATTTAATAATGCATTTTATTTTCAGGTGTTATTGAAAAATAATAGTTATATTAAAAGTACTTAACGTTGTAAAAATTTGAATGGACTATAGCTTACTTAAATCATTTGATAATGTTAAATAATTTCTTCTTGTAAATTTCATGGTTTAATAAATTGTGTATGTATAAAATTAGGCTAATAAATAAGAAATAGGTATTAATAGGTATCTTAAAGACTTAAGACGCTCATTCCAACCATAATTAATAATGACTTTTAAATCTGAAATCGTGTAACTATTGCATGTAATTTTAAAAACTAAAGTGGTAGTTAGGAAAAGAAAATACCCACTTCACTTTGAAGTAGTTTCTATAAGCATTTTCAGCTGACAAGTTTCCTACGGTGCTTAGCAGATCCACAAAGAGGTTCACTTTCTGGTTATTTCGAATTATGTAATAGAAAGCTTCGGCAAAATTGTGGGAAGAAAATTAATCACATAATTCATGAATCTCATAAATCTTTATTTATTAATGATATAAGTACTATTAAATAGATTAGAGACAAAATGAGTTTGTGGTCAGTTGGAAAATTGAAGAAAAAGTAAAATTATGCATTGTTCTAGCCACGAAATCTAAATCGATAAATTATTATTTTCTTAGTTGCTGCATATTGTTATAACGTATATTGATATTAATATATATTTCTATATCTGTATGCTTAAGGTTATGTATAATTGCTGTATTATATTAAAATACAGTCTCTAGACACAGCTGTAAACTAGCCCCCATCTCCTTGAAACAGAAATGATTAAGTAAGGGGCTCTGTGCTATTATTTTGTTACAATAATTAAAAACTTATGCGAGCTTTTGTCCCTGTAATTGCATTCTTAGTGAGTTATAAGTTATTCTACAGAGTTATGACAACTATGCATCGGATTATTATCATGGAGGAAACCGTAATCGCGTGACTGATACGTTTTTTTCTCATTCATTATTCATTCAATATATTATTATTAGATAACACATTTTTAATTTTACTCTCTTTCTTCTGAGGCATTTTAATTAAACAATGCATTAAAATAACGGAAATGTTTAATAAATAATCGGTAGTTAAGTTATATAAGTTTAATGGCAGGTTTCGAAAATCGTAAATGATTAAATATGTTAACAATCGAAATCTTGTGGTGTTCCTCGCAAAACTAGGGTTCCGTGGAACACCATTTGGGAACAGCTGGATTAGAGTATCTGCGCACATAACTAATTGAGAGAACCACATTATGATGTATCTGCTTTCATTTGCATTTTCATCATCTATAAACAAATCATCTTTGCATTCCTTCATCAATGTTGTTCATTAAGAACCCCATCATTGAAAT
>NC_092205.1:25325816-25341331 GCF_043381705.1 Parasteatoda tepidariorum | reverse complement strand
GTTTCTCTTGCTAACTTGCACGAGGTAAGCTCAATGCAATAAGCTACAATAATAATTGAATCTACTCAGATCTTAAACATTATTTAGAGTGTTAATTATTTTTGTTCATCTTAATCATAAAACAACATAACTTAAATACTTTTTCAAAGTTTTAATGAAGATAGTCGTTAGATAGAAGATAGATAGTAGTTTCGCAGCGATCAGTTAATCGATCAAGGACTTTCATTCTATTAAAATAATATTCCGACGTAGTTTTTTCATTTAGTTTCCTTTAAAAGTCTATTTTTAATCACTTCATTATTTATTATTTATCTTATTTACTATATTACTGTCTATTATTAATTACTCTATTCTTAAACGATCAGTAAAACACATCAACATTTAATTTGAATAAAACCCATCCTATTCCCTTTTCCATTTTTATTTTTAACTTATTTAACCGAATACTTTTAAAGAAATTTTCTCCCCTTCTATTATTTAGACTTTTTGTTTTTAAATTCAAAATTAATCTACCAAACCGAAATACAGATAGTAAAAGCATCGCTATTTGTAATCATTACAGCATGCCAAATTCTAAGATTGATAGTATCCTCCAAACATTTCAAGTTTCGAATACTTGATTTGAACTTGGAATTTTGATCGCTAAACATCTGGTATTTTTGGCCCCTGTTTCAAAACGAAACGGAAATAGATAGCGTCTGTTTCTTATCACTCAAGCATAAAATAAAATATATTCATTTATTTCATCAATTACTATAAGTCCTCCACGAGTACGAAATTTCTCCCAATACTTTATCCAGGAGTTCCCTTGTCTTCTGGATTGGGTTCTAAGTTACAAGGCTAGTATTCGTAATTGAATATTAGTAGTCGTAAACCTAAAATTAGGTAGGCTGATCAATGACGGTTAGAAAACAAAATCAATAACTGTAATTCCTTATCACTGCACTGTATAAATAGTAAAAAGTTCATTATTAAAGATTTCGTGGAGGTCAAGGTTCTACAACGGCATGATGTTGGAAATGGGAACAATATAGCATACCAGCCAAATTCACTTCTCAGACAAGCTAGTATCTATCGATCTGAAGCCAGATGGATTTCAAGCAACCATAATGAATCCTTAAATTCGTTGATAGAATTTCTGAACCCTCTGCATATACCTTGAATATTTCAAATATCACGGCTGTCAAATCAAATATTACGGTATATATTTTGCCACTATTTGAAAAAATTGAGATAAATCTCAGACTGAAAGCCTGGAAATTTGGCAGTTCTGAAAACAGAATGTGTACTGATTCAAATACAAGAAACAAAAAAGTTTTATCTATAAACACCTCACATATCATGTTAATACAATAAGGATACAATTACGAGATACAATTATGAGATACAATACTAGATAAAATTACGAGATATATAAACATACAGATACAATTACGTATCCTGAGAACAATTATAGAATAATATTTTCTTAATGAATGTGAGCTTATAGTACCAAAGTCGAAACAAATTGAAAATAAATACAGATACAACTATTTTATGATTTTATGTGCACATGATCAATAATGCCATGTTTTTTCTTCTGTTAATATAACCCGTACATCATGCACCCAAACCCAACAATAACAAAGGGCATGTTCAAAACTTAAATTCATAGCATTTGTGAAAAACTTAAAAATAGTTTACAAAAATTGCTAATACAGAACTACTAAAATTATCCTATTTAATTATTATGTTATTTCAGCCAGTTCACCATGCACCCAAACCCTACAAATTCGGATACAGCATCAAGGACAAACATGGAGAACAACACCGAGAAGAATCCGGAACCGGAGGACACGTAACTGGCAGCTACGGATTCACAGATGACAGAGGCATCAAAAGACAAGTGAACTACGTTGCTGACCATGCTGGATTCCGAGCACAGGTCAAGACCAACGAACCCGGAACCGCCAATCAAAATCCAGCAGCTGTACAACTTATCTCTGATGCCCCTTACACCGGTGGTGAAGGATATTTGGGTGTCCCTGCTGCAGCAGCAGCCGGTTACGGTCTTGGTGGACTAGGTGGAGGCATCGGTGCAGGATATGGTGTTGGTGGTTTAGGTTACGGTTATGGAGGTCTTGGAGCAGGTTACGGTGGCCTCGGATATGGTGGAGCTTATGGTGGATATGGAAATCTTGGATATGGTGGAGCTTATGGTGGATATGGTGGTTATGGTTTGGGCATCTTAGGAGGCTTAGGCTATGCCAGATATGGATATTAAATTTTGTAAAAAAATAGCATGAAAATAAATTATTTTGCAATTTACTTTTTGTGCTTATTTATTGAAAGTAAACATCTTAAATATTATAAAAACAATTTTTCAAAAGCTAATATTGACCTGAAAATTTTAAATTTTAGCTTTAACAAGCTGATTTTGAACACAACCAGAATTTTGCAATCTCATAAAAAAGGTCTCAAATGTATTTACTTTGCACGTTACAAATTAATCTTAAGGGCACAGATAGGCTTAAAATAATTATTTTAAAAAGTAAATACCGTTTAAAATATAATGGAAATATAAATAAATACCACTGCGGGACTACCACTGCACCAGTCCACTGCGGGACTTTGAATTTTTGAGCCCGGGGCTTTTATTAACAAAAGTGGTAAAAAAAATATCACGCGAGACTAGCTAAATACAAATGTAATCCCACGATATTAATTTTAAACACTATAATGGTAGCTTAAATGATCTTATCAGATATATCTTTAAACTTCTAATTAAATATTAAAGTAATAAAGTAATTAAACTTATAAAGTAATAAATAAGTAATAAAAAAAAGTATTAGCACCATTAAAAGTTTTTAAGGCTTACATAATCCTAAATGCTCACTATACCGGGTGTTTTGTAATTCCCCGCCTCATCCAGCCTTCTAGAATTATTTTCAAAAATCTCTGTACATTAAAAAGAAATTGTAATCACCACCATCACCACTTTTTTCGGTGTTCAACTTCGCGCGGCATTTTATTTTGCTACGTAAAAACAGTTAAGCCTAGAACCTTGAACTTATGGTCATGTGTGAAAAAATGCACGGGTTGTAATATGGAATTAAAAATTTAACATTCTTTATTTAGTTGGAGAACTATCAACTGCTAAATTTGATTAAAAAATATCATGTGGAATGATCTACAACCCGCTGAAATGCAACAGAAGTTGAAAGGGCTATTTTGTACAATGAACTTAGTTTTTTCTTTTTATTTGCGAGTTTTTTATAAATTATGATTTGTTGTAGAGTTATATTAATTTTGAGTACTTTCCTTTCTGCTTTCTTTAATTAATGTGTATACATTGTTATCGAAACCTTTGTTCATTTTCTTTAGAAATCTTAATTATATTAGCTCGTGCTTTATTTGATATCAAAGAAACAAAGAAATTGACGGAATATAATTTTAGAAAAAGTCAGAAAGTTAGAGATTGAGTGTTACTGGATATGAATCTTAATACTTATATAAATTTTTGCAAAATATGAAAAAATGAAATGAAAAAATAGTTTCCAGATTGATGAGAGGGAGATTAAAAACTCAAATCCCGATTTGATTTAAGGAGGAAACAAAGATTAGAAAGAAGATTATCAGGAACCCTACTCGAGATTATTTAAACCTTTAATCAAACTGTTTTTTTTTTTTTTTTAATGCATTCTACCTGTCTAGCTAGTTAATCGACAAACTTTAATACTTTTTTAATCTCTTTTAATTGCAACCCTTTTGGTTTATTTTTTCGTCATTTTTAATAGCAAATCTAAAAATATAAATTAAGGGTGTTCATTACGGAACACCTTCTATGTTTCAAATTTACTTAATTTGGCTCACTGCATGTTCAAGTCAGTTAATTTTGAACAAAACTGCAATCCCATTCTTTTCCTCCTAACTATTTACCATATTTAAATGGATGGATAATTACGTAAAAGAAATAAATCTTAGAATCGACTTTGAAATCTAATGTTCTGGAATATATGGTTGCAATAGTGTATTAAAGAGGACGGTTGAACTTTCAGACCTTTAAATGTAAATTTCACTTTTACTCTAATAGCAGTATTTTTAAATTTTTAGTTTCTCAACAATTCCCTTCAAAATTCGAATTATTTTTTTACAAATTACCTACATTAAAATTTTGCAATAAAATATATAAAATATTACAATTCAAAACATTCTTTTGTTCTTTTAATAAATTAAATGATAAAAAGTTATCCTTAATTAAAAAAGTAACGTTTTACATCGAATAGCCTTTGGCTGCAATTGTGTGCAAAAAAAAGTTCTGCGATTAACTAGAAGCATTCAAGAAATAAGGCTAATTTTCCGAAAAGAAGTTAAGATAGTTAGCGTGAACTATGATCGTAAATTTACCAAAAACATTTACTGCATTAATCTTCATTATTAAGAATGCATAAGCTTCTTCAAAAATCTTTTAATTGTTTCTTTAATAATGGCTTGAAATTTATTTTTTACTTTATTATTAAGTATAAAAATCTAGTAAAATCAAAATGCAAATAATTTTAACCTAAAAATATAACCTTGGATAAACAGCTTTAACAATGTTTATCGCGTATTATAATAAATAATTACATTCCAATTAAGCACTATATTCCAATTATGTAAAAACCTTGTTCTTAGACGAGCGACTTCATTAGATGCCTAATTTTAATATTTTTTATCGGAAAAAATATTATTTTGGTTTTTATTTTAAGAAAAAGCTTGACTTATCAATTCTGAATATCAGTTAGATGAAAAAACGTTATTAGTATTTCGAAAGTACGCATTTTACAACTGAAGAACCAAATTATTTTAAATTCCGTACGTAACATTCGAAACAACGTAATACAGTGAAACCTCCAGGAAAGACCATCTCTATTTACAATTTATTTTTGGAGGCACGAAATTTCTTCCATAAACTTTGTGTTGAAGAAAACCTTTAGGAGAGACCATCAAAACTTCTCCCTATGACCGGGCAAATTTCTGTATCAAATGCGACAAAGTTTAAATAAGGAAACCCGAAAAAATATCAAAACAAAAATTTTAACAAAACAAATAAGTTGATAAAAATATTTTCAATATACGTGTGAGGACGCTCTTATATGGAGAGCTCTTTTTACCGATCTCTGAAAGAGATCTACAACCTTATATTGTAATCAGAGTTCACTAAAGAAGACGCTACCAATGATTATTCAGAAGTTATGAGGAAAATTGTAAAAGATGTCATTGTCAAAATTTAGATTGGAAACCGAAACTAAGTGTCATGAGATGAAACTGTCATTGATTTTTTTATTTTAACGCAATTATTTCCTTAAATGTTTTAAATAATATTTAATTAAGTTTTTTGATTGAAAAAAATTGACAACTAAACTCATCTCGACAAGATCAGCGTGTTTTGTAAACATTCTAAAACGATCGCTTGCTATTCTTTCATTCTCGACTTTTTTCTTGAATTATCTTGTTTTATTGACTGTTGTTATTTGTTTTTATTGTTTTATTTTCGTTTTTTAATTGTTAAATTGTTTAATTATTTTGTTACGTTAAAGTTTTTTACGTTATTTTTACCATTTTCCATGGGTAAATCATCATACAATCGATCAACTGGTTACAGGTCCATAAAACGAAAATTTTATGGGCGGAAACTGTCAGATACTGCACAAAACATTTCTGCATCTGCAAAGAAACTACAATTGAACTCCTCCAGCTGTGATTCAGATTTAAAAAATGAACTGTCTGGATTCAGAATTATTGATGTTTCGATTTTATTCACTGCTTTAGGGGATAAATTATGTTGCAAAGTTTGCAAATCCAGCATAAACTTTTTTGAGAACAGTGTCAGAGGTGGTGCATCATCATTTTTAATTAATTGCGAATGCCCAAAAGTGAGTAAAATAAACAGCTGCGAGATGATGGGAGAAAAAAAAATATCCCAGAAGTTAATATTCGAATGGTTTACAGCATGAGATGCATTGGAGTTGGTTTACTAGGATTGCAAACTTTCTGTGCTATGATGAACACTTTGCCTCCCATATCTCGCAAATTTTACAATGACATAAACAAAAAGATAATTTTCGCCACCATGAATACTGCACAAGTATCTATGGTTGCAGCTGCGCAAGAGGAAGCGGAAGCAAGCCAGAGCTCTGATGTTGTTGTCAGTGGTGATGGGACATGGAAAACTAGAGGACATACGTCAAAAATTGGTGTTTTCTCGGTCATAGGAATAGAGACTGGAAAGGTTATCGACGTGGAGGTTCTGTCGAATTACTGCAAAGGTTGTGAAAAGAATGTCTCCAAACATGACTGCTCAAGAAATCATATAGGCTCTGCTGGATCCATGGAAGTTGCTGGAATGAAAAAAATTTTCCTGCGATCACTATCTAATCGCAAAGTGCGGTATGTGAAATATCTTGGCGATGGGGACACAAGAACCTATAATGAAATTTTGAAGACCAAACCCTATGGTGATACCGAGGTCAATAAACTGGAATGCATCGGTCATGTCCAAAAGAGCATGGGAACAAGGTTGCGGAAATTGAAAGAAAAAATGAAGGGTATAAAATTACGTGATGGAAAAACTTTGTCTGGACGTGGCCGACTCACCGATGCAATTATTGACAAAATTTCGGTTTATTATGGAAATGCCATAAGAAACAACTGTGACTCTGTGGATAACATGAAAAAAGCTATATGGGCAGTATATTGCCACTTGTGCTCTTCAGATGAAGAGCCCTTGCATATGTTTTGCCCAAGTGGGGAAACCTCTTGGTGCAAATATCAAAAGCACATTGCTTCAGGAGCAAAAGAGATTTTCCGCCATAAAACCAGTATTCCGGTAGAGGTTATGAAAGCTACTAAGAAAATTTTTGCAGATCTAGCCTCACCGGATTTACTAAAGAAGTGTCTTTCAGGAAAGACACAAAATCAGAACGAATCGTTTAATTCGGTACTGTGGAGGATTTGCCCTAAAACTTCAGGCTCATCGAAGCACATAGCTGACATAGCAGCCTATGATGCTGTCATCACATTTAATGATGGCAAAATAGGACGAAAAGCAACTTTGGAGAGTCTTGGCTTAAAAGTTGGCGCTTATGAGAACTATGCACAAAAAGCAGACAAACTAAGAGTTAAAACTGCTGAAAAGCGAGCTTTGATGGCAAGTTTAGAGGGAAGACGAACAAAAAGACTTAGTGAAAAATTAAAAGAAAGGAAGGAAATATTTATGATCCAGGAGCATACTAAAACGTTTTTGTTGTGTAATTTTTTCTTTGAAAAATGTTTAGAATTATTCAAAATTTTATATATGTCATTTAAATCAAGCAATTTGTATTTTATTTATTTTCTTGGACATATCTGAAACACAATTAAAATGTTTCTGATATTTTGAACTTATTTTAATTGAATACAAATATAAAAAATATCTGGTTTGCATATTCGACGATAAATAATTTACATTTCTACGAGTCAATAAAGCTAAATGTTCTTATGCCAACTTTAATAGGAGCTTACTATTTATAAAGAAGTTATTAAGTATAACTTAATTTAAGTGTTTTGTGAAAATATATTTAATAATATACTTTTACTTATATTTTGCTGCATTTCAAAACTTTAAAGTGGATTTTCTCAAAAGTGTTTTTCAGCCACCTTCCGTAAGATTTTGAAAAAACTTTTCTTCCGATTGCCTTAAAATTTTGTATACACATATTTATAAGTAATATCTACAGAATGAATTAATATTTTGCAAATCCAATAATATTTAATTAATAAATTTTCCAAAAAAATTTACTTTTTTTGAAATTTTTTGAAAAATTTAAAAAATTTGTGTTTAAAAAATAGCAATATTTGAAATATTTTAAATTCCTTAATTCATTCTGTAAAATAGATTGTTATGAACAATTTAAGACCATAACGAGGCAAATAAGTCATTTTGTTGTATAGTTATCTTACGGACGGTGGCATACAGTAAAAAAAAAATAACGACATTTTATCCAATTACAAACCTATTTATATTAAAAACTATTTCATGCAATGATTTTTTTAAAATCTTTATCTGTTCTTAAATAATGAAGTATTCAGTGTACCAAGAATCAAATCTGTAGCTTAATTTTTGTCCCAGTGACAGTCTTTCGAAAAAGATGATGCATTTTAATCAAATTAAGGCGTTTAAAACCCCCTAGACCCCTTAAATCAAACGATGCTTACGGAAAAACAATGCTTATGCGAACCACCCGAGAAAAGATTTGCTGAATTCTCATTGGTTGAAACTAAATTATTAATTTTATTAATTAATTAAAAGAAATTTTCATAATTTAAGACCTTATTGCACATCTACATAACAATACCTTTAAAACGACACCTTATTTGTTTAATTCTGTTGCGTAGTTTGGGAGTTTTTAGCGAGACAAAATATTGCTAGCCTATTAATATATAGATTTGATATAGAAGCTTAGAAACTTAGCGATGAATCTATAAAAAGAGAAAAATTGAAAATCGATTTATTTCAGAAAATTTTATATTTCATTCAGAACCTGCATAATAATAATAAAAAATTTCCCACAATTTGTAAATTTATTTTAAAGAATTGTTAAGCATATCAAGATTTTGAGCAAGGTTTTTACTTGAACGTTTGCATCATTTTTTATTTTAGAAAAAAAACTATTAGATTCTGCAATTATTGGTAATTCTGCAATTTTTTCTTTGGTGAAATAAATTGAAGATAAATACTGTAAGAAATGAACAAAGGTGGCAGACGTTGTGTGGGAACAATTTCTCAGAGTGGAGAATAAAGAGAATCCGAAATGCAAATTTGCAAAATGTAAACACTGTGGAAATATTTAAGACTCAAAAGTGGAAACAATGAAAAAAAAACTCATTCTGTCCTGTCAGGTACCAAAGACAGTCAGAAATGCTAATGAGTGTAATTCAGAAGCAGTGGATAATAACTTTTTCAATGTTTTAAATGAGTATGAAATCATACAAAAAACCAGGATGAGATTCTCATATCATAAAAACTAGCAAGAGTTATATGAAAAACAATTACTTGTTGAAAAAAATTTTTATACCAACAATTTTGCCTTTAAGGTAGTATTTCATCACACTTTTAAGCCCACCAAAGCTCTTTCTGCAGAACTTATAGACAAAGTATCTGCAGAAGTAATAAGTGAAACAAAGAAAAATATTGAATGAAAACAAGTTACTCTGGTGGAAGACGGTTGAAGCAACATACATAATGATCCGATAATAGCAACTTGCATCAATAGTGAGAGAAAATTTTATTTTCTAGATTCAGTAGAAGCAGGTACTGTTACGAAAATTGCAAAATTTTACACAAAGTGATAGAAGATGCCATCACTAAAGAGAAAGAGGACTTTAATTGCAATGTAAAAGCTGTGGTAACATAGTTATAGAGAAAGCAAAAGATCTTTTGTTGGAAGATAACAATAATCTAGTGGTATATGGATGTATGTAAAACACTATAAGCAAGTTATGCAAAACATAGTGAAAGTTCATAAATTTTTTGAAATCATCACACACCAAGTGTATTGAAAGGAATACCAGGAACAGCCAAACCTCAACTGCTAGGAGATACAAGATGGAAGAGCCAGTTGACCTGTATTGAGACTTATCAGAAAAACAGACCAGCTTATCAACAGATAATTGCCTCATCTGAAGTGAAAATGGCTTGGAGTAGCAGCCCGGTCTGACCTTATATTTTCCAAATTTATTGCTATCAATGCCAAAGATTTGGGCCTTCTAAAACATCTTGTGCCCATTATTCTAGTACTCACCATGAAAACACTTCCTACCACCTGTTTGTATAAATTGCAAAGAGTGATCAAGTAGTTTACAAGAAAAGGAAATTCAGTCAATCAAACTCCTGTTAAGTCTTACATTTAACGAAGCCCCCGAATGGTAACTATTCTTACTTCCCATCCAAGTTTGTCGTATTCAGCGACAACTAAGATCTCATATCTCGATAAATACGCAAACAGACCACTTACCATTATCTACCTCACAAAACAGAAACCTCAATTTAACCTTTAGGAGACGGAGTACCCTACAGTTGTACCCTAAAAATAATTTCCCTTTAAGAAGGATGAATGTGTAGTACAACATTTGTATTACACATTTCTTTGCCCTTTCACTATCAAACTTACTCTTCACCTTTGGATGATAAGTGGTATAGGTAGTTCCCTCTCTATTGTTAAGGCAGCGGGGGTTTCGCGACATTTGGCATTTGAGGTTGGCATGTATTGACCATCGGTCTGAAATTAATGTAGCCAAATATTCTTCAGCTGTCTTTTCTGATTTCTCCTCTCTGTTAGTATGACTTTTATTTATGTTAGTATGAAAGTTACTTATAGTTATTATAAGTATAGTATAAAGTTAGTTATTATGTTAGTATGAAAGTTATTTTGGCAATTCCGATGGCTCCTCATAAGCGAGGTTTGAGTAATGAAGGGATACGCAAACTCTTACGCCCGTATTCACCATTGACCCTAACCCTCGGTCAGAGTTCAAAACAGGTTTTGTGGGAGCAACTCCAGGTTAGAGTGAAAAATCTCATTGCACCGTATACGTAACTGCGAGTTAATTTAACCCAGCGTTAAGTAATTTTAACCTGAAGATATTCCCGGTCAGTGTAACTGCGCATGCGCAGTAAACGAGTGTTTGTTTACTTCGTCGGTGTTATTTGTTTAGTTTTGTTTTTATATTTTAAGTATTTTTTTTATAATGGAAGATTATTCTTTAATTCAAGAATAAGAATTCTTAGAAAAGCTTGAGAATCGTAAGCAAAGAAATGTTGAAAATATTCGAATCTGCTCATTTGATGAGTTGGACGAGGCGAGTTTTAAAAAAAGACTTCGTCTGGACAAGGAAAGTGTTTCCTCTTTATTATCAATTATAGGCAAAGAATTAGAACAGTCATCGACATTGAATAATGCCTCATCGCCTCTAGAACAATTGCTTATTACACTCCGGTACTATGCTACCGGAAGTTTTCAGCTTCTTCTCGGAGATTGTTTTCAAGTAAGCCTGTCTACAATATGTCGAGTTATACACAGAGTTAGCAAAGTCCTTGCTTCTTTGTGTAAGGAATTTATTTTCTTCCCAAAGTCCAAAGAAGAATGTGAAGAGGTAAGAGAAATTAATTTTTTTAACTTGCTTATACATACAACGCAATTAATATCTATGAAATGCATTTTATAAATTATTTTTTGTTTATCACTTACATTCAAGGTTATGCTGTAAGTATGTAAGATATTCTGATTTACTAGATATTCAATTATGTTAAATATTAAAGTGATATTAAGTGAAAGTTAAAGTGATCATTATTTAATTGAAAAACACAACAACTATGTTCTATATTGTAACATCATCAATATATGGACAATATCGGGATGTTTCCTTATCATGATCTTTCGTGCCAACTATAATTGCTAAGGTGCCAATTAGATTTTAAACTTGCAATTTTTTAATAAAAACATGTTGATATTTGCCCAGGGGTGGCTACGATCTATACCTTTCGAGTTGGTCACTCTCTGTAATTTTTATCATGGGCCGTTGTCTGGAAATCCAAAGACTTGACGATTATTACGCCACAAATGAGGATACAGAAATCTGTCAGATAATATAGTTTGTGCCTCTGTGGATGCTATTATTTAATGTTTGGCTAACTTTTGTTTATTGGCAAATAAAAATAGCTACAGGTGGCGTAGTACAGAACTGTCTATCAAAAGGAGCACTTCACATGCACTCACCATTAGCATGTGGGGAGTTATAAAATAAGGGAGTACATTAGTTTCTACCTTAATGATTAAATGGATTATAAACTTTTAAGTTAGAAAACTTTTTGCGACTGAATACTACATAGATCTAAAAGAAAACGTTGCTAATATTCTAAAAAAATATTTTGAAAAGTAAATACGAAAAATATGAAGAAAGGAAAAAATTTCGTAGAACATTGATATGCAACTGAGATGAGGAGGGGTGGAAAGTCCTAGAGGATGTCAGGGTACACAAAGGGATGCCAAGCCAGTGAAAAAGAATTAATACAATTTTTTAGTTTCATTAATTAATTTTAAATTATTTGTACTCAAAAAGAAAAAATAATATCTTTATTTTTAAACAATCACACATTTGTTAGAACCTCTCGTATGAAAATTAACCAGTTATAGGTTAAGAAAAATAAATTCATTAGAAACTATAAGTTTTAAATTTTGTTCTTTACACCATTTACATTTAGAGATAAAAGTTATGAGCATTCTTAGCATCAGCCAAATTCAAAATTTCAGCCACTTCATATATCTGAATAATAGTACAAAAAAGTTCTCAATATCAATTGAGAGCAATTGAAAGTACTCAGACTTCACAAAATATTTAAACTAAAATTATATTCATTTACATTTTTTCCCCATTAGTTGTCTCAAAAGTTTTTCAACGTAGCTGGCTTTCTTGGAGTGCTAGGAGCAATAGATTGCTCACATGTGAGAATTCTCTCTCCTGGGCTGGTATTCTAAACAAACCACGAGTTGAAGTAGACCTTCCCCGAGTGACGCCTTCCCCTGACGTCACATCATCCACTGTTTTGAGCTTCGGTATTCTGAACTCGGATATCAGTGCAGTAGACTCGTGGACTGGTCTACTTCATGAGTAGAGTAGGGGTGAAGCTGTGTGAATTATGTGAATAGTGGAAAAGGGCCAGAAAAAAAATTAAAATATCAGAATTTTTAAGTGTCTTCAGAATTCTTGCTACACATCACTTTATGTTGTTAAACAGATGGTTTTCACTTTGCCTTCTGAAAGTTATGAATTTTCTTAATTATTGATTTAATAGAGGGTGAGTGAAGACATTTTTATTTAAGAAGGTAGTATCTATATGGATGCCCGGTGGCTGAGTGATAGGCCTTAACGATCCTCTGCCACATGTCCTGGGTTCGATCCTCGGGACCGGCAAGGTTGACTTAGCCTTTCACTCCTTTAGTGTGTCGACAAATGAGTACCAAGCATGCTTGGGAACTAAACACTGGGGGTTCCGCTTTCGACTAACCACCTGATCGGAACATCTGCACATGCACCCATCTCAGGAAAACTGAGATGGGCACAGTAGGCCTTGGCCCTCTATGGGCTGTCGTGCCACTGAGCTTAGTATTTATGTCACTCTATTTGTTTTGATAATTAAAGAATGTATAATTTGCAGTTTAAATTCTATTTTCAAGAAAGATTTTTATTTTGTTCTTCATTATTGATAATGATTTGAAGTTAAGTGACTCTGTTCTATTTATTTTAGACATGGATTAATTACAAATCCAATGTAAAGGCGAAGGCAAGCTCAATAAAAAAACAGTCAGAAAAAAACAGGAGGAGGCCCTGCGTCTGGAAAATCCTTAATTGATTTGGAATCAAGAACGGCAGCCCTGATAGATTCTTTGATTTATGGGATGCAGGAAATTGTTGATTCGTTTATTGAAAATGTGAGTACAAAATTTTTATATTATTTTTATACATTTGAACTCTTTTTTTTTTATATATATAAAGGTGGTCTATTTTTCTATTCCTTGTAAAAATTTTGTAAATTTCTATTTGTTGAAAAGCATATTTTATAAATGGTTTGATGTATAATACGTTAAATTTCAGGAAATGGATAGAATAAATTCATTTTTGAAGAAATATATTTTTTTTTGTTTCCAACAGGTTTGTTAAAGAAAGCTGCTAAGTACAGAAAAATCTCAATTGTAAAAGTTTTATCATTTATGTTTATGTCTGTTGCAAGACAATTTATGGCCGTCTGATTTGGATTTGTTATTAAACTAATTTTTTATTATACGGGTGAAATTTGATAAATACCAAATAAATAATGAAAAGATAAACATTACGATAAACATTATATGTACCTCTTTGTTACATGGAAAATGTTTTGAACTCTGTTTAACAAAATTTTTATAAAATTTTAGCTATAAGAAAAAATTCACTTTGAGAGATTTAAAATATTTAGTTATTAATTTGTGAAGCAATTTATGGACTACATATCACAATTACCATGTTCAGCAACATTAGTTTTATGTTAAAAAAGATTTTTCAAAGATTTGAAGCATAGTGAATTATAGTATAGTTTTACAGTTATAAAATACTTAATTATTCACTTAAGTATTTGTTTATATTCCATTTTCAGTTTTTATGGTAATATTAGAACCACTGTAGATTTAATTTGAACCTGAAATCTGACAAAAAGTGTTTAAAACTATTTCATTTTGCTGATCATGTCTTCTTTTTTTTTTTGGATAGCATAAATTGTTAATTACTAGTTTGGGCACAAAATCTTAATAATTTTCAAATCCTACTCATTTAAGACACAAAAATATAGCCATAATCTATAGGTCTTCTTTTCTTTGCAGCTACAGACCCCTTGTGGAAGCAAGAGGAAAAGCTCGCAAGAATGTGAAAATCCATAATTAAAAGGCCAAAGAGCAACAATGACACTCTGTTGCAAGATTTTCAGATTAATCAACAGAAAGTTCTCGAATCAAATGCTCAAATTGCTGAAAGTTTACAACGCATCGTTGTGAGCATAGAGAGACTGGTGGATGCGCTTGAAAATTCTGCCCGTACAATGACAAATGTAGGAAACTACATATGTGTAGCACTTGACAGACTATACAAATCACAGAATAATGAAAATTAGCACATTTTTTGTATTTGTATTTACATGTTATTTACATGCACAATTATGTATTTACATGTTATGCACTTGCTATTTTAAGCATAATGCCTCTATCACACGAGAGAAAAATAAGTGCAACCGTAAGTGTAACTGCAAGTGTAAATGTAACTCTAAGCGCAATTCCTCCGTTCGGAGTTGCCGAAAGGGTTGCTTAATTGCCTGAACGGTTGCATATAATTGGGTTACCATATTTTGTTGTTTATCTAAGCTTTGGCGACGGTTAGAATTTTATTTTATTATTCTCGTTTCTCTTCTAATATTTACACGTATGACTATTTTTTAATTAGTTATTACCAGAATTATACAGAATCCTGTAATATTGATATCAACGATGGAAAATAAAACAGCAAATGCAGCTATTGTTTCTTTAATTATTCACGGTTTAATTAAGAGAAAGAAAGAACGAAAAACATTTTGGTCAAAAAAATAGCTACTCAGAAGAACACAACTTGGATGTTATGAAAATCTTATGAGGGAATTAGCATTAGAAGTAAGTTAATTTTATTTTCATGAATTTGTGTTTTTTTTTTATTTACTATTATCACAAATTTTGCTTATTGTTTAATTTTTAAGGAATTAGCTCTTTTTTCAGAAGGTTTGTTTTTTTATTTAATGCGTAGAATATTTGCTATAATTTTAACACTTGTAGCCTATGCATTTTTTAGGTTCAAAAATTGCATTTAAAGTATTTATGATTTTAATTTAAAATTTGAGTAAAATTGAATAAAATAAAAGTTTAATGTATAATTTATTAAATTTCAGGCTTGATGCGATAAATGTA
>NC_092205.1:25309242-25325227 GCF_043381705.1 Parasteatoda tepidariorum | reverse complement strand
ACACTTTGGAACTTTCCACTTTGTATTAGTGCGTTAGACGGAAAGCATATTAATATTGCACCTCCTCCAAATTCTGGCTCAGCATACTGGAATTATAAGCAGTTTTTTAGCTTTGTTTTGTTGGCATTGGTGGATGCAAATCTAATGTTTGTTTAAGTTGACGTGGGAACAAATGACAGGATCAGTGATGGTGGCGTGTGGAACAAACGTACACTAAAAAATCTCCTAGATAGTGGAAAACTTGATATTCCTAAAGCGGAATTACTCCCAGAACAAAACGTTTTTGCTCCACACGTCATTGTTGCAGATGATGCTTTCCCACTCGAAATAAAAGTTATGAAACCCTATCCTGGAAAATATTTAAGTGTAGAGCGCAGAGTTTTTAATTACCGCTTATCAAGAGCTCGAAGAGTGGTAGAAAATGCATTTGGCATTTTAGCCACTCGTTTTCGAGTTTTCCAAACAAAGATACAGGCGCAGCCAATAAAAGTCGTTAAGATTGTGCTGGCAGCCTGTGCTCTGCATAATTTTTTGAGATACAGGTGCAAATACTTGTATACTCCCTCAACAAGCTTGGACAGGGAAGATTTGAAAAATCTGCAATATTATCCAAGCAGTGGGCGAAGCAACAAAAATATGTTCAAAAACTTCCGTCGAAACCAATCTAATGGTACTATAGCAGCTAAAAACATTCGAAATCATTTCATGGAATATTTTAATGGGCCTGGAGCAGTTTCATGGCAAAGAGCTATGTGCGATTTACATTGAGCTGATATTTAAGAGGTTTTATCAACATAGAATTTTAGCGGAGCAGAAAGTAAAATATTTAGTTTTAAATATTTTTAATAAAATTTTGTTTCACAAAAATACAAATTAGTCCAAAAATACAAATAAGTTCATCTGTATCTTAAATACGAGGCCCATTTTTTAGAAATAATTTTACATATTTAACATATTAATTTAATTTTCTAGCTCACTTTTAAAAGAGATTTAATTTTATTGAATGTACAAAATTTTTAATTGTGTAGCTTCCTAAATCCATATGAAAATGTTTTTACTAAATATTTTTTATGGGTATGCGCCTGTATCTTTGTTTGCAACTAATAATACAGTTATTCCACCATAAGTATACAAAACAATGCAAATTTTTTTTCAAAAGTGTCACACAATTGGAAAAGCACAATAATTAACTGTCAAGTTATAGAGTCATGCTATGCATGAAATGTATAGCATAATTACACTGCTTACAACTTAAAATTGATCTGTATTTCATAAAAACGCCAATATGAGTTACACTTGATGTATATTTTATTTCTATTAATTTAATGCGTATTTTATTTGTATTTAATTTGAGGTGTATTTTATTTAAACTTTATTTTATATGCCATTTATCATTTGTCATCATTGAAAAATTTTTTGCTTTTTTATTTTTAAATAAGGATAATGTATAATTAATGTTTAATAAAACATGTATTAAAACTTATTTGTTTTACGTAAAACCACTTTTATTAATGATGACACACATTTTAAACACTAGAAATATTTATTCACGAAACAAATTAGGAAAAAAAAAATAAACATGGCATATAATCTACCACAAATGCATAAAAATATTTAACATCTATTTAAAAAGAATCATTTAATGTTATCATGGAATGAAAAAAGCTAACAGGTAAGTACTTCAAGTAATAAATTATCCGGAATGAAAAAATAAATAAGATTTAAACAAAGCCCTCAAATATTAACAATAAATTAAAAATTTGTTCATAATTATTTAAGTAATATAAAATAAATTAAATTATTGTCTTATCAGCATGTAGATGTTTCATTATTACTTCCACAATTTCTTTTTCGCACTGATTTCGCCCGGAATCATGATTAAATTCTCCTAATTTGGAGGCAATATATCGACCAAACGCCTCATGCCCAGGCTGCAGAGAATGGTTATTGTGGGAGTTGATATTATTAAGAGTTTTGCACGCTTCCATCAAAAGCTTCTCATCCGCACGTATCACTTTTTGCTTTTTAGTACTTTTTCCAAGTGCTGCTCCTAATGGGTTAAATTTTCTCTTTGTTTTGCCGTTCTGAGCATGAGGCGTTGAAAAGTCAGTTCCAGTCCCATAAACTAAATTAGTTGCAGAAGATGGGTTTGTGGTAGTAGATGCAGAGATTTTCAGTTTTTGACGTCAGAATAGTCAGGATCATCCGCATTATCATTTGGTGAAGAAAGTGTACTAGAAATCTCTGAATACTGGCGATCTGAAATAAATGAGTGCTCTTCTTGTACCACTTCTTTCATACGCACACTCATATTACTGTTCATATCTTCTGAATAATTTATTACTGAAGTGCCTTCATGTACTTCAGCATTCGTGGCCTACAAAAATAACAAAATGTTTACTTAATTACGTTGAAGTCAGATAATGTATAACAGATCTTGAACACAAAAAAATATACATTAAAAAAAATCGAAATTTTTTTACTCAATTCATTAACTACTCATTAGGTCAGTGGAAGGAAAAATTTAATTTCTTGATTTTTATTAACTACGAGAAATGTAAAACATTAACTAATATTCTTTTATTTGTAATAAATTTGTTTAATTCGAAATAAAAAAAATCATGATATTTTTTGAAGTGACGAGAAATAATGTTAAATTTAATTTATAACTGTGTGAAAATCATTGTTATGCATTTTTATGCACTTAATTTAGAAAAGCTGATTACAGACTCAACAAACCAGATACAGATTATTAAAGTACGGAGCAAATATAAATTCTTAAATAATGATATTTAAGATTGGTCAACTATTCACAATATGCATAGACTACATACCATTCTATCATTTAAATTAGTTTTGCTAATAAAACACTCGTCTGAATCCTTTAAAAATTCTAAGCTTTTGAAGTACATCCACGGCACTATATAACCCTCACAGCCACTACCACTCTTCAATTTGTCCAATTTTTGTCGATTTGCATTGTAAATTATTCGTTAACGTTTCTAAAATTACACAAAAAGGGTACAGTTAAAAACGAAAAATAATGAATCAAATAATTGTATTGAAACTATTAATAATCAAACCATATACTCAGAAAAATTATCAAACTATTAACATTACATGTCTATGAATATAAGCAATTGTTTTTACTAAACACATTTCTTAAAAAAGAGATAAAAAACATTTTCTTTATTTGCTTATATTTTTTTTTTAATTATCAAACATGTTTGCATAATTAACAAATTTTTTTTATCCAATCTGCAGCACCACCTTTATAAATCAAAATGCGATCAAGTAGAGTCGCTAATATTATAAAAATTATGCTTATATAAATTTATAGCAAAATTTGAATACACAACAAATGTATATTTAAATTAGATTTGTTATTTATATAATAGTGTTTAAATGAAAAATTAAGTACAACTTTAATTAAATCATATAAGCAACCAAATAGATAAAAAAAAATCTGATATTATATTCTTAATTTATGCAACAAATGTTTGTAAAAATATATTCCTCCAGATAAAACCACATTCATATTTCTATGTAGCATTAGACGTGTGTTGCACCTGCCTTATTTGTTTTGGGTGTTAGATTTCAAAAGAGGGAGAAATCATTTCTTTTAACACCATCGATGAGAATAGAAAAGAAAGAAAAAAAGTTTACTCTTTTACTTGATCCGTATTTTATTTTATAATTTTCTTTAAAAATGGGAAAAAAATGAATAATGTCGCGCTGGTAGTTTATTATATTTATTAAAATCTGAAATAATAAAAAAAGGCCTGCATATGGTGTGATATCTATAGCGCCCGATGCTGCATTAATGTTTCTGTTACCGGAATCAATAGAAATAAAAAAGTTTCTTATCCATTTTTTTTTCTTTTGACGGAGCAAATAAATTCAGCTATTTTTATTTCAAGTTCATTTTATTATTTATTTATTTATTCAAGTAAAATAAAACAGCTGAGTTTACTGTTTTATTTATTGGCGACATAATCGTTTGCGCTGGCAAAATTGAGAAGTGCGTAAAAATTATCTAAAAGAAGAAAAAGAAAGGTTTAAATTTTACATGTAGCTTACATTACCTTGCAAGAAAATTTGGCAAGTTTCCTGGTAATTATTTTGTAAGAAAGCTTCTGGTTAGAAGAAAGTATTAGCTATATCAAACTGGCTTCTATCAAAAGCAATCAGAAATTTGTTGCGAACAAATAACAATAAGCTGGAAATTTGTTAGTTCGTAAATATATCTAATAATATAATCCACAATATAAAAAAACTTAAACTCAAAACAATGCCTTAATTTTTTTTAACTACACATACAAACTTGATAAAAAGAATAATCTTGATTATAAAGCGAACAAATAGCTGCAATATTTAAAGAATAAACTAACTTTATGGTTTTAAAAAATCATAAATTTGGCGATAGCTTTGATGCTCTTGCTAATGCAGTGGTGCGAACTTGCTCCGGACAGCAAATATATATTTTAAAGTGGTAGTTTATCAATTGTGATTCTTGGTTTAATAAATTCAATTTAGTAGATTTTTATCCACCACTATTTCTAAATAATTCGTAGGCTCATATAATTCACCACTTTTTATAAATATTTCATGCTATACCTTTTAAAAAGCAACCAAAAATAGTCAAATATTTGCAAAATTTACTTTGTAGTTATCTACCGTTTTATTAGTTATTTTGGCTTGTCCGGAGCAGTTGGCATCTCTGCTAATGATTAAAAATAATGAACATTTCTCAATTTTTGCAGTTTTTTGTGAGTAACGTTTAGAGTATGAAAATAAGATATAAAAATATTATTTTGAGTTTTTTTCAAGCATTGAAATTAAATCCCTAACGCTATTCTTTTTCTCAAAACCTATTAATTCTTATTAACATTTTGGATCATTTTTATAATTAGTGCTGAGAGCTCTGGTAAAAAATGGAAAACTGTAACCTAACAGTTTTCAATAACTGTTATAGTCTGACAATAGTTACAAAAATAGCATATTATTCTTTAAAAATCATTATTCTAAGCAATGACTAAATCTTCGTAGAACAAACTTTGGAACAGAAAATTTTGCGTTAGTATAAATCTTAATTACAGTATTAAATTATATTTCTTTAAAAAATATAAGTTCCAGTAAATTATAAATACATTAAAAATCTAAGATGAAATGTTAACTGAACAGTCAAAATCATTAGATGCAGTCAAAATCATTAACTTTATTAAAAGTCGAGCACTTAATAGTCGATTGTTTAAAAATTTGTGCATTGATATGGATTCGGATTATACAAGTTTATTGCTACATGCTGAAGTTAGGTGGCTATCAAGAGGTCGAAGTTTGAAACGATTATTAACTTTAAAAGATAAAGTTCTTATATTTCTAACAGAGCAAAATTCTAATTTGGCCGATTATTTTCAAGATAATTTATGGCTTCTCAAGCTATGCTATTTGGCAGATATTTTTGATAAAATCAATGATATGAATTTATCAATGCAGGGAGTCTGCGTTAATATGTTTATGTTAAAAAATAAACTTGAGGCCTTTGTTAAAAAAATTCTTATATGGAAGAACAGAGTGGAAAGTGGATCGCTCGAAATGTTTCCATTTACTGACGAGTATATAATTAGTAACAATATTTCAAAAAAAGATACTCCTATAACAAAAATTATAGTTAATCATTTGAAGGATACGGAAGTTTACATGCATAGGTATTTTCCCAATGATATCGATACACAACAATGGATTTGCAATCCATTTTCAATTGAAATGGAAGAAATTAATTTTTTAAACTTAAAAGCACAAGAAGAATTTGCCGAATTAACAAGTGATACTACCTTGCGACTTAGATTTTCTCAAGTGCCTGTGCATGAATTTTGGATAGAAATCAAATCAGAATATCCCCTACTATCGGAAATGGCAATGAACAAATTACTGCCATTTTGTACAACATATTTATGTGAATCAGCCTTTTCCACATTAACTTACATAAAATCAAAATACCGTTCAACTTTAATAAACGTTGAAAATTTATTACGATCTGCACTAACTCAAATTGAGCCTAGATTTAATTATTTGTGTAAAAATAAACAATCACATCCGTCACATTAATATTGTTTGATGTTAATNCAAGTAAAATAAAACAGCTGAGTTTACTGTTTTATTTATTGGCGACATTATCGTTTGCGCTGGTGAAATTGAGAAGTGCGTAAAAATTATCTAAAAGAAGTAAAATAAAAAGAAAGGTTTAAATTTTACATGTAGCTTACATTACCTTGCAAGAAAATTTGGCAAGTTTCTTGGTAATTATTTTGTAAGAAAGCTTCTGGTTAGAAGAAAGTATTAGCTATATCAAACTGGCTTCTATCAAAAGCAATCAGGAATTTGTTGCGAACAAATAACAATAAGCTGGAAATTTGTTAGTTCGTAAATATATCTAATAATATAATACAAAATATAAAAAAACTTAAACTCAAAACAATGCCTTAATTTTTTTAACTATACTTGCAAACTTGATAAAAAAGAATAATCTTGATTATAAAGCGAACAAATAGCTGCAATATTTAAAGAATAAACTAACTTTATGGTTTTAAAAAATCATAAATTTGGCGATAGCTTTGATGCTCTTGCTAATGATTAAAAATAATGAACATTTCTCAATTTTTGCAGTTTTTTGTGAGTAACGTTTAGAGTATGAAAATAAGATATAAAAATATTGTTTTGAGTTTTTTTCAAGCATTGAAATTAAATCCCAAACGCTATTCTTTTTCTCAAAACCTATTAATTCTTATTAACATTTTGCATCATTTTTCTAATTAGTGCTGAGAGCTCTGGTAAAAAATGGAAAACTGTTACAGTCTGACAATAGTTACAAAAATAGCATATTATTCTTTACAAATCATTATTCTAAGTAATGACTAAATCTTCGTAGAACAAACTTTAGAACAGAAAATTTTGCGTTAATATAAATCTTAATTACAGTATTAAATTATATTTCTTTAAAAAATAAAAGTTCCAGTAAATTATAAATACATTAAAAATCTAAAATAAAATGTTAACTGCACTTACCTCCATTAAAATAGCATGCATGTTGAGGGAACATCAATTGCATTTTATTTGAAATTTCATCATATGATACCCTCTTTAAAGTTCGTATCTTGTATAAGGGCGATTTAAAGTTCCATAAATGATCTTTTAATTTGATTTCATTAATAAAAAATTCCGTCATGTCATTATTCCATTCAAATTCTTTATTTGTCGCCATATTTTGTTTACAAATGTAAATGAAATGAAACGTCATAAAAAGCAAACGATCTGATTGGTTCATGATAGAAATTGCCTGAACGGTTGCAGATATTTCGTGCAACCGTGATTTCTATATCACACGAGCAATTTTTGGAGAAATTTCACTTACAGTTGCACTTACACTTACAGTTACACTTATTTTCTCTCGTGTGATATAGCCATAAGTCTAAATGCAAAATTTATTTTTTTATTGCTATTTTATCATTTCAGTACAAATTGTCTATTATTATTGAAAACTTGTACAAGCTTTAGGACTTAAGGTTCAGTAATTTCTAAACCAGGGGTTTGAAATAGTGTAATTTTTCCGCATACCACAATTTTTGGTTCCGATAACTTTTTAAAAGTAATTATTGAAATTGTTAATTGCAAATAAAGTGTTCTTTAACAGGGAAAAAAACGTGATGCTTCTAAAGTATTCTTAACACGTTCGTCTCACAGCTTTGCATTTGGTTGAGTTTTCTGTTATATTCTGTATCCTATACTTAAATTTCAGAACTTATTCCTTATATCATTTTCGAAAATCCAAGTGAAAACCCTATTATTTTTAAAATAAGAGCAACAGCCATACATGGCGACCAACGTGTTACATAAAAAAGCGTATGGGCCACTTCAGGGTTAAGTTTGAAAATTTTTATTCACTAAAAAATAAATAGTAGCTTTGAATCAACTGCTGACTCACTCTGGATCCTGTAGCATGGACATCAGTAAATGGAGGCGGAAGTGGTGGGAGATGGCTTATGAGGATCGGCCTCTCAGGAATTGAGGGGTCTGGCAGTTTGTGATACCTACATATGTGTTGTAGCGTTATACAGGCATAAATGATATCTGCCGCTACCGGTCGTCTATATCGCAGCAACCTCTCCTCATGGATGCATCTTGCCTTGAGCACTCCTAGACATCGCTCGACAGGATTCCTTGTCTTTTTATGGCTTTTATTATAATTAGCTTCTAGTGGGTCCAGAATCGGCACCATTAGCCAGGACTCTAGTGGATATCCGCTGCCACCTGGAAATTTTTTTTTTAATTGCAACACATAAGACATGTATAAGAGGCTGTCAGCATTTAACATTAGCTCCCTTTTATGCAAAAGATTTTTATACCAAATCTGAATCATAGTTCTTAAAAATAGTTAATATTAACTTTAAGTTATATGCTGATAAAAATCAGTTAAAAATATTACATTAAAGTGCTACTTTGAAATGAATTTCTTTTTACATTCTAAGCATTTAACTACTGTAAACCATTTCTTGTATTCAGCTGTACGTGACTTACCTATCAACCAAGAATTTGGTTCCTGTTGAGCTATATTCATGACTTTAGAGCGCAAAGCTGTATTTCTCCATACATAGGAATCGTGTGAGGATCCAGGAAACTGAGCATTACTACTGAAAATCAGAAGGTCTGCACTGCATACCTATGATTAAAAAAAAATTATTTTCATTCAAATCAAAATTTAAAAAGTAACGTGCCCTTCTACTCCCTAAACTCTTTAAACTAAAAATTTCACTTAGCCTTTAATTATTACACGTGACATGAGAAACACTTATTTTACATCATATGGAATCTACACTTAAACTAAGCTAAATTGCCTTTTCAAGCTTAATTCTAAAATTTTAAAAACTATATATTCTTTTAATTTTGCAAATACAAATACAAATTTCACTATTTGAATAAAAAATTTTTTAAATTCTTGGAAAGAATTAAGAAAAACGTTTCGCATAAGCATGCGAGGTTGTGAAAACGTATCATTATTATATTTTTTTCTTGCATTTAAGTTCAAAAACACTTTGTAATCATACCTTTTCCATATTGATTAAAAAAAGGAAATGCTTCTAAGTTAAATTTCTCTACCTTGTTTGAAAGAAACTACAGGAAACTTTTTATTTACTACTTTTAAAATTACATGGTCTTAATTTTTCTTTAAAAAATATGAAATAAAAAGCATAATTGAACACATTAAATTCCTATGTGCAGTATCTTTTTAAGATTATAAAAAGTAATTAAAAATGACACACTTGTTTTTTAGTTATTCTCAGGCTTTTATTTATTAAGTTTTCATTTAGTTCTATCTGAATCATTAGCAGAGTAGGACGCCATTTTTTAGCAGCAAATTAAAAGCAAAATTTCATTAAGGAAAAGGCGGAAAAACGACCCAGAACATTGGTAAATCTTTCTGATGTAAAACGCGCCCAACATTTGAAGAACAATTTCTCAATAGTTTTTACTTTTCTATTAACTTTGGCCCGCCATTGGGACATTGTGAATGAATTTTTTTTTCATTGTTGCTTTTTTTGGCAACCCGTTAATAAATTTGAAAAATTATTTAAAAAAATTAAATTTTATTGTATATATTTTGTTGTATTATTCATTTATTATATTTTATCTGTATATATTTTTTGCTGTATTATCCTTTATTAATTTTATCTGTAGATATTGTATTTCTTTGTATTGTATGTATTAAAGTTATATTTGCATATGAGATTTTTGAAATATTCCTTCATTAGTGTGTATGGTTTAATTAAAAGAAAATTATTAATAATTGACTGAATGTTTATTAAAATTGGGGAAGAATAACTCTTGTGATAAAGGGGTTTAAATCAGCGAAGGACAATGCTAAAATTACAACAATTCTTAAATTTTTTAATTCCTCACATTGCACTTAAACAAAAATATACTTTTATAGCATTTAAAGTTCATACACTAATAAAAATTATCCCGAATAAATAATAAAAATTACCTTAATGCTAAGAAAAGGTTTTATTTATCTCATTGCCGTTGTATGAGAAAGCTTTTCTCTAAAGGCTAATATGTATTTGCTAATAAATTACTAATGATCATTTAAAATAAGTGCAAGTTATTAATAATTTATTTACATTATAACAAGTTTATAGAACAGAAACTAAAAATATATACAAGTATAATACAATTTAAAACAATATTATAAAATATAAAGTTTCAATTCAGTTGCTAAGGGCTTTGTTTTTAAAAATAAAATACTCACAAAAAGAGAATGAATAAATTAAACAATTTTTGAAACAATTCCAAAACATAGTGATATTTGAAGCACAAGGAACAGGTACATTTGATCTTCCAGGACTATTAATTCGTATATAAGCAATACAATATAAATATAATACAAATTGCTTACAACTAAAATAATTATAAAGTCGTATACAAGCTCACGTTTGATTTCAGTTGCCAATGGTTTTGCTTTTAAATGTACAATTCAACTTTCAAAATAAATTTTTAAAAAAAGGAAAAAGTGTGAAAATTTTAAATTATACCTACTAAATCAATGCGATGAAATTTGAAATAGTTGGAAGTGCCAGGTAAATAAAATCACATATGTACAAAACAGGAACTAAAAATATACTATGCAAGTATAATACAATTTAAAACAACATTATAAAATATTTAAAAGGACAAGTTTCAGTTCAGTTGCAAATGCTTTTAAAAATAAAATGCTCATAAAAAGACAACGAATAAATTAAACAGTTTTTGAAACTATTTTAAAACATAATGATATTTGAAGCACAAGGTAACAAGAAACAGGTGAAAACGATTTTCCAGAATCATTAATTCGCATATAAGCAATACAATATAAATATAATACAAATTGCTTACAATTAAAATAATTATAAAGTCGTATACAAGCTCACGTTTGATTTCAGTTGCCAATGGTTTTGTTTTTAAATGTACAATTCAACTTTCAAAATAAATTTTAAAAAACAGAAAAAAGTGTGAAAATTTAAAAATTATACCTAATAAATCAATGCGATGAAATTTGAAATAGTTGGAAGTGCCAGGTAAAAAAAATCACATATGTACAAAACAGGAACTAAAAATTTATATGCAAGTATAATACAATTTAAAACAACATTATAAAATATTTAAAAGGCCAAGTTTCAGTTCAGTTGCTAATGTTTTTAAAAATAAAATGCTCATAAAAAGACAACGAATAAATTAAACAGTTTTTCAAACTATTTTAAAACATAGTGATATTTGAAGCACAAGGTAACAAGAAACAAGTGAATACGATTTTCCAGAATCATTAATTCGCATATAAGCAATACAATATAAATATTTAAATATAATACAAATTGCTTACAATTAAAATAATTATAAAGTATATACTAGCTCATGTTTGATTTCAGTTGCCTATGGTTTTGCTTTTAAATGTAAAATTCCATTTTCAAAATAATTTTTTTAAAAAAAAGGAAAAATTGTGAAAATTTTCAATTATACCATAATAAATCTTTGCGATGAAACCTGAAATAGTTGGAAGTGCCTAGTAATATAAATTACATATGTACAGAACAGAAACTCATAATATATACAGGTATAATACAATTTTAAACAATATGAAATATATAAAAGACTACGTTCAGTTAAATCTTAAATTAAGTTAAATCATCATGAAAAATTTATTATTTAAAATATTCAACATAAAAAGATTTTTAGAATGAAGAAGGAATATTATTATTTTTTGGCATAAGGTTTTTGAGTAAAAGAAATGAGAATGAATAATATTTAATGATATGCTTGATATATAATTATGTTAATTTTGAAAAATTAAGAACTTATATTCCAGCTTGAAAAAAAATTATACAAAGATTTTTCCAAGCTAAAATATAGACTCTTTTATAGTTAATAAAGGCAAATAAAACTTAAAATAAAAATCTTTTAACTTTAAAAACATTCCTTCCCACATGGATTTGTTGAAAATTATTCTTTCAAGAAACACAGGCTCATTCTCTTTAAAATATAAAACAAAATAACATTCACTGATATTTTCCAATGCCATTTGTCCTTGAATCTGATACATGTTGGCATGATTATCACGGAGTTTAAAGCCTTTATTTTCATCAACTTCAAGACAAAAATTCTTCCTTAACATCACTAACGAATTCAAACTCAGTTTAGTGGGATTATAAATACATTTAATTTCCACTAGAATGGGGTCTCCAGGAGCATACAAAAGGCCATCCGAAAAGCACCCAATAAGGGAAAAAATGGATTCACAATAAGTCCCGTGTTTCTGAAAGTATATTCAGAAAACTTGTGAGCAATAATGGTTTTCACACCATTTTCACAGTCACGTCCATGAGCCACAGCAGGTATATGGGATAAATCCTTCGAACTACCTTCATATAACTACAGAGCCAAAACATCATGAGCTGAAACACGGGTGCAAATCCTGTGGAAGTTCGAGGCAGTTAAACGAATTAAACGCTCCATGTATCACTCTGACTTTGTTTTACTGTTGACTTTTCAACAGCAATTGCTTCATCCAATGTGACTATTACCTTACTGTGCATGAACAAGTTCTGTACAGGTTCAGCACAATCAGGTATAATAGTGTGCATACCCCCAATGACCAATGCAGGAAGAGGTAATCTTTTACTGTATGCTAAATCATCTTTGTCACATTGTGAAGGATTCACAACGTCAAAGATGGGAGCATTTAAACACATAGCATTTAGAGCACTAAAATTTATATCGGTAGACACATTTGAAATGAGTAACTCATTGGCAACGAAAAAAGTTTTAGGTTCTCGCTTCACTGGCTTCTTCTGGTGCCATCTCTGTAAAACTTCAGTAGGGGCAACATATAACTTTTCAGCACTGTAGCTTTGAATTGCATAGAGCAATGCAAGAGAGTGTTTGCAGACAGCTAGCTCTACTCCTCCAGCACAATCACACTTGGCGTTTATAACCTGAAAAAAAATTAAAGAGTAATAAATTTCAATAAGTAAATACATTATCAAATATTCGCAAAGTTTTTTTAATTACAGTACTTTGATACATTCTTTACTGTTTAAGACAAAAGGTTTCACAATTTTTAACCCTAAGGCTTTATAAAATATAAATGCAACAGTAATATAAAAGAAACAAGTTTATTAATCATTCTGTTTTTACACACATTTATTTACTATCTTTATTAAGCATATATAAATTACCTATTATAAATTTATAATCAGTAAAAACTAAAATTTCATCTGACTTTAATCTTTAAGAAAATAAAACTGAAATATTTAAAGGTCTTCCATGTTTTAATAATAAGATTAATAGAAAATGAAATTAAAATGACGTATAATTATAATGAGTACCTGTTATTTCTCCCATTTTTTTCAAATATTTTACCTACGGAAAAAGGCTATATTTTTAGATTAATAATTTTAACTTCTTATTTTTTTAAAACAAGAAAATAAAACTGTTTAAATTTGTTAAACTTAGCAAAATAAAAGTCTAAATTAAATTAAAAACTTATCATATAAAGCTCACAACTCTGACAAATTTATGCTGCACAATAAATTATATAAAATTAAATGTGCATCAATAAGTTTTAACGAAAATGGTTTCGTTTTAGAAAAACTCACTAAGTTTTCCAAATGGATTTTTTAAATGTGGCCCACCCAATAAAAGTGGGCCCACTTGGCGAACACTGGAAATAGCACATGTGAAATGCAAAACGGAATTTTAAATAATACATCACAACAAAATAATGAACCAAAGAAAATTCAAAATTAGGTTTTATAATAAATACTAAGTTAAAGTTTGACATACACATACATATATCATAATTAAGGGGTGCCCAACCTTTGTCATGTGGCCCGTCGACTGTTGATGTGCAGCCAGCAGAAATTTCTGAACGCAGTAAAAATTTATTTTAATTTAGTTGTTGTTTAAACATTATAAATGTTCTGTTATTAACTTATTTCATTCAAATTTATATTACTCTATAAAATACATATTTTTTCCTTTGCACTTTCATACTGGTAGCTTCTTTTTGGTTAAAATTTATATCACACCCCCCAATATTTAGGTACATATGTATATATATTGATAAATGAATTATTGTGGAAAATGGAAAAAGTGTTTTTAGTTTTAAATAAATTCAAATAATTAAAAGCATTTAATTTTCTGCAAATATGTTAATAAGTTTACTGATATCTGGTGCTTAGAACACAAATATTTAGATAAAAAATCATCATATTTGTTGTTAACATGACTAAATATGCATGCGGCACTTCGCGACTCCACTTGCTGTGCAAGTGGCCCTTCACTCAAAAACATTTTACACCCAATCATAAATGATTAAGTATTTATGTATTAGAACAAAATCACAACAAAGATATGGGGAGTGGAAAATCCTAAAAAATATAGTTAAGATTAACATCAATGAATATGAAGTACTCACCTTATTCGAATCTCTCAAAATTTGGCATTCCACTCTATAAATTTTGCTCACTTTCATCTTCGCTTTACATTTAGCTTGAATAACGTAAAACGCCTCCTCTTCACAAACTTCTATTTTAAAAATAAAATTCTCACGAAACATTTTTGCAGCTTTACTGTGAAGGCTTAAAAAGTTTAAAGAAACATCAGGCGCAATTTTGCTGTTCACTAACTCGCAGTATTCCATGATGTTACTCACATCGAATCCTATCAACCTTAGTGGACATCTCTCAATAGAATCCATTCTTTAAAAAAAATCTGTTTTTCTACAAAAAATAACGTAAAATAATTTGTGCATGTAAAATATCGAACAACTACTAACTTCCATTCGTTTAGCATTGCGCGATGGTAATTGTTATTCCTACTAAAATTTTCGAAGTGGAAGTAGTTGTGTTTTTTTAATATTATACCCAATTACGTTAAAATATATATTTTTTGTCTTCAAATCATTACAAATTGAAGTGAAGTCAGCATTGCTTACTTCATAACGTACAGAACTGGTATAGTTTTAGAATATTCTTCTTTTTCATAGAATAGTATATATTTCTGTATCTATATAATTCGAGAAACAACAGTAAAGAATCATCCGAATTACTTGAAATTGTATAATTTGTGTTGATTATTAATAAATTTTTATCGTTTCTTTGGTAAGTATTTTTTAGTTACGAATGATAAATTTCAACTGGAATTCAGCTATTTTGTTTTTAAGTTACATATTGAAATTTATATCGAGATCTTGAAATTATAAAATTTTATTGTGTGGTACGTTATCTTAAAGTAATGAAGGGATAATCTATGTATAGTCAACCCTCCTATAACGCGGTACTCTCAGAACGCGGTTTCCGTCAACAGCATCCCATAAGTTCCTTCCGCGTAGCCTAAGAATGTTTAGCCTAAGCTGTTTAGTTCGTTAGGGCCTATTTGAATTATAAGGGAACAGATGGCGCCAGTTTCATGTAGGTCCACACAGTGGCATCGCGACATAGTAACTAGATATGTTTACATAAAGATTATCTCCGACTTATTAAACTAGTAATAATATAAATTCACTCAAAAATAATTTAAATAAAGTTGTGTGTTTACAGAGCAGCACTTCATCAGGGGACACACTGTCTGTAAACACACAGGAGCCTTTCTGTTGTTAATAGCAAAGCCAAAACTAACAGTGCCCCGTGGCACCTAATGATAATACAAGCATAAAGAATAATAATAATTACCGCATTAAATAAATTTTTACCATTATAACATTCATATAAATTTGCAATATAATCACCTTTACTGAAACAAATGTACAAAACACCTAGAAGACATAAAAAAAAACAGCCCCCAATGCACTTATAAATATTCAAAACAGTTACAGTTAGTAAAAGTGAAAAACAAATTCCTTATATTCCAAATCAGCACAAAAAATAATATGCTGACACCTAGATAAAAATAAACAAAT
>NC_092205.1:25227367-25308742 GCF_043381705.1 Parasteatoda tepidariorum | reverse complement strand
GTTTCTCTTGCTAACTTGCACGAGGTAAGTTCAATGCAATAAGCAACAAAAATAATTGAATCCACTCAGAACTTAAACTTTATTTAAAGCTTTAATTATTTTTGTTTATCTTAATCATAAAACAACATAACTTAAATACTTTTTCAAAGTTTTAATGAATATAGTCTTTAGATAGAAGATAGATAGTAGTCTCGCAACAATAAGGTAATCGACCAAGGACTTTCATTCTATTGAAATAATATTCCGACATATTTTTTCATTTAGCTTCCTTAAAAGTCAAATTTTTAATTGCCCATTATTTATTATTTACCTTAATTACTATAGTATTGTCTATTATTAATCACTCTATTTTTTAAACGATCAGTAAAATACATCAACCCTTAATTTGAAAAAGACCCATCCCATTCCCTTTTCCATGCTTATTTTTAACTTATTTAACCGAATACTTTTAAAGAAATTTTCTCCCCAGCTATAATTTAGACTTTTTGTTTTTAAATTCAAAATTAATCTGCCAAACCGAAACACGGATAGTAAAAGCATACCCCTTTTGTAATCATGACAGCATGCCGAATTCCAAGATTGATAGCATCCTCCAAACATTTCAAGCTTCGAATACTTGATTCGAACTTGGAATTTTGATTGCTAAACATCTCGCATTTTTGGCCCCTGTTTAAAAATGAAAAGTAAAAAGATAACATTTGCTTCTTATCACTCATACTTAAAATATAATATATTCTTTTATTTCATCAATTAATGCAAGTCCTCCTCGAGGGCAAAATTTCTTCCAATACTTGATCCAGGAGTTCCCTTGATTTCTGGATCGGGTTACAAGGATACGAAGTTGAATATTAGCAGTCGTAAACCCAAAATTGGGTTGGCTGTTCAACGACAGTTTTAAAGCAAAATCTGCTAATCCCATTCTTTATCACTGCATTTTATAAATAGTAAAAAGCTCATTATTCGTGGAAGTTAAGGTTCCACAGTTTCGAGACCAACGGTAGGATAGTGGATATGGGAAAAATATTGCATACCAGCCAAATTTGCTTCTCAGACAGGCTAGTATCTATCGATCTGAAGCCGGAAGGGTTTCAAGCAGCCACAAAGAAACCTTAAATTTGACGATTGAATTTTGGAACTTTCTGCATATACCTTGAATATTTCAAACATCGTGACTGTCAAAATCAACTCAAATCAAATATTAAGGCATATATTTTGCCAATATTTGAAAAATTTGAGATAAATCTCAGACTAAAAACCTGGAAATTTGGCAAGTCTGAAAACGGAATGTTTACTGATTCAAATAGAAAGAAACAAAGAAGTTTTATTTATGAAGACCTCACATATCATGTTAATACAATAAGGATACAATTACGAGATGCAATTATGAGATACAATACGAGATACAATTACGAGATACATAAAGATACATATACAATTACGCATACTGAGAATAATTAAAGAAAAATATTTTCTTAGCAAATGTGAGATTATAGAACCAAAGTTAAAAAAAAATTGAGAATAAATATTGATACAGTTATTTTATGATTTTATGTGCGCATGATCGATAATGCCATGTTTTTCCTTCTGTTAATGTAACCCGTACATCATGCACCCAAAACCAACATTAAAAACTTAAATTCATAGCATATGTGAAAAACTTAGAAGTACTTTACAAAAATTGCTAAAACAAAACTGATAAAATTATGCTATTTAATAATTATTATGTTATTTCAGCCAGTTCACCATGCACCCAAACCTTATAAATTCGGATACAGCATCAAGGACAAACATGGAGAACAACACAGAGAAGAATCCGGAACCGGAGGACACGTAACTGGTAGCTACGGATTCACAGATGACAGAGGCATCAAAAGACAAGTGAACTACGTTGCTGACCATGCTGGATTCCGAGCACAGGTCAAGACCAATGAACCCGGAACAGCTAATCAAAATCCAGCTGCCGTTCAACTCATTTCCGATGCCCCTTACACCGGTGGTGAAGGATATTTGGGTGTCCCTGCTGCAGCAGCCGGTTACGGTCTTGGTGGTCTAGGTTACGGATATGGAGGCATCGGTGCAGGATATGGTGTTGGTGGCTTAGGTTACGGTTATGGAGGTCTTGGAGCAGGTTACGGTGGCCTTGGATATGGTGGAGCTTATGGTGGATATGGAAATCTTGGATATGGAGGAGCTTATGGTGGATATGGTGGATATGGTTTGGGCATCTTAGGAGGCTTGGGCTACGCCAGATATGGATATTAAATTTTGTAAAAAAGTAGCACGAAAATAAATTATTTTGCAATTTACTTTTTGTACTTATTTATTGAAAGTAAACATCTTAAACATTATAAAAAAGTTTTTTAAAACTAATATTGACCAGAAAAATTTTAATTTTAGCTTTAACGAGCTAATTTTGAAAACATGCAGAATTTTGAAATCCCATTAAAAAAAAAGCTCACAAATGTATTTACTTTACACGATACAAATTGATCTTAAGGGCATAGATAGGCTTGAAATATTCATTTAAAAAAATAAATATCACTTAAAATATATTTAAAATATAAATAAATAATACACCTAATATATAGATATATAGATATATATATAACTTATCAAAATATATTTACGCTAGAATACACGTACATTGCTTTTTTCTCTTCTTCTGACGAACAGAAAACTTGAAATATATAAATTTGTTATCAGTTTACACTTAGGAAAGAGGAAGAGAAGTTAATATTTTCTATTTATTTATTCATTAAATGTCTTAAACAATCAGTAAAAAGTTAGAAAATAATAATTCACTCTCAATGTTCATAAATTATGTTGAAATAAATTTTTTTTAGGAAAATACTCGACCTCAAAACATGATTTTTACGAGCGTTTTCAATTTTTGAGTCCGGGGCTTTTAATTAGAAAAAGTGGTAATAAAAATAACACACGAGACTAGCAAAATACAAATGTAATCCCATGATATTAATTTTAAAAACTATAGTGGTAGCTTAAATGATGTTATCAGCCATATCTTTAAAGTTCTTATTAAACATTAAAGTAGTAAGAGTAATAAAAGTTATAAAGTAATAAATAAGTCATAAAATGAAAAGTATTACCACCATTAAAAGTTTTTAAAGCTTACAGAATATTTACTGCTCACTATACAGGGTGTTTTGTAATAACCCGCCTCGTCCAGCCTTCTGAAATTATTCTCAAAAGTCTCTGTACATTAAAAAAATCGTGATCGCCACCATCACCACTTTTTTTGGTGTTCAATTTTACATGGCATTTTATTTTACTGCACAAAAACAGTTAAATCTAGAACCTTGAACTTATGGACATGTGTGGAAAAATGCAAGGGTTGTAATATGGAATTAAAAATTTAGCATTCTTTAATTAGTTGGAGAACTATTAAATTCTAAATTTGATTAAAAAATATCATGTGGAATGATCTACAACCCGCTGAAATGCAACAGAAATTGAAAGGGCTATTTTCTACAAAGAACTTAGTTTTTTCTTTTTATTTGCTAGTTTTTTGTAAATTATAATTTGTTCTAGAGTTATTGTAATTTTAAGTACTTTCTTTTTTGCTTCAATTAATGAATGTGTATGCATTGTTATCGAATCATTTATTCATTTTCTTTAGAAATCTTAATTATATTAGCTCGTGCTTAGTTTGATATCAAGGAAACAAAGAAATTGACGGAATATAATTTTATAAAAAGTAAGAAAGTTAGAGATTGAGTGTTACTGGATATAAATCGTAATACTTTATATCAATTTTTGTAAAATATAATAAATAAAATGAGAAAATAACTGTTTCCAGATTGATGAAAGGGAGATTAAAAACTCAAATACCCATTTGATTCATGGAGAAAACAAAGATTAGAAGGAAGATTATCAGGAACTCTACTCGAGATTATTTAAACCTTTAATCAAACTGTTTTTCTTTTATGCATTCTACCTGTCTCACTAGTTAATCGAGAAACTTCGTTTCTTTTTTAATCTCTTTTAATTGCAACCCCTTTGGTTTATTTTTTTCTTCATTTCTAATAACAAGTCTAAAAATATAGATTAAGGGTGCTCTCTACAAGACACCTTCTATGTTTCAAATTTACTTAATTTGGCACACTGTGCGTTCAAGTTAGCTAATTTTGAGCAAAACTGCAGTCTTATTCCTCTCCTCGTAACTACTTACCTTATTTGAATGGATGCAAAATTATACGAAAGAAATAAATGTTAGAATTGACTTTAAAATGTAAAGTTCCGAAATATATGGTCGCAATAGTGTGTTTAAGAGGACGATTGAACTTTCAGACCTTTCAATGTAAATTTCACTCAAAAAGTAGTATTTTTAAATTTTTAGTTTCTCAACAATTCCCTTCAAATTTTGAATTCTTTTCTTATACATTACCTATAATAAAATTTTACAATAATTTATATATCTTACAATTTAAAACATTCCATTGTTCTTTTAATAAATTAAATGATAAACAATTATCCTTATCCTAGAAAAAAACCTTTTACATTAGAATTACCTTAGGCTGCAATTGTGTGGGGAAAAAGGTTTGCGTTTTACTGGAAGTATTTCACAAATAGAGCTAATTTCCCGAAAAGAAGTTAAGATAGTTAACGTGAACTATGATCGTAAATTTACCCAAAACATTTTCTGCATTAATCTTCATTATTAAGAATACATAAGCTTCTTCAAAAATCTTTTAATTGTTTCTTTAATAATCTCATAAAATTTATTTTTTATTTTATAATTAAGTATAAAAAATCTAGAAAAATCAAAATGCAAATAATTTTAATCTAAAAATATAACCTTGGATAAACAGCTTTAGCAATGTTTATCACGTATTATAATAAATAATTACATTCCAATTAAACACTATATTCCAATTATGTAAAAAAAACTTGCTCTTAGACGAGCGACTTATTAGATGTCTAATTTTAATATTTTTTTATCGGAAAAAATATTATTTTGGTTTTTATTTAAAAGAAAAGTTTGACTTATCATTTCTGAATATCAGTGAGATGAAAAAACGTTATTAGTATTTCGGAAGTACACATTTTACAACTAAAGAACAAAAATATTTCAAATTCCATAAGTAAATCTCGAAACAACGTAATACAGTGAAACCTCCAGGAAAGACAACCTCTATTTACAACCATTTTTGGAGGCACGAAATTTCTTCCATAGTCTTTGTGTTGAAGAAAACCTTTGGGAGAGACCAACAAAACCTCTCCCCAGGACCGGGCAAATTTCTGCATCAAATGCGACAAAGTTTAAATAAGGAAACCCGAAAAAATATCAAAACAAAAATTTTAACAAAACAAATAAGTTGATAGAAATATTTTCAATATACGTGTGAGGACGCTCTTATTTTAGAGAGCTCTTTTTACCGATCTCTGAAGGAGATCTACAACCTTATATTGTGATCACTGATTTATTTATGACCAATGATTTATTTTGAGAGTTAAGAGTCAAATTAAAAAAGAAAAAGTTACTTTAGAAAAAAACTAAAGTGCTCAAACAAACCTCTTTTTCTCTTTTAAAGTTAACTCATATTTGTGATCTAGAATTTTATACAAACTTAAACAAAAAACATAATTTTTATTTATTTAAAATAGTTCTATTCTTTATGATTGGTCAATTTGTTTTTATACATAATTATATCAGTAGGGATCATTTTTATTGACACTAAATTTTATTTATCGATCCAGTTTTCATGACGCCAACACAAGTGGCATTTCCGCACCAAGTAAATGGCACTGACTAAAATTAAAATCGTTAACGAAAAATCAAGTGCCATCGTTAACGAAAAATCATGTGCCATCGATTACGTTTTGAAGTCAAAGGAGGTAACTCCTAATAACGAACAACCTAAATTAACAGCCATTTTGCTGTAAAACAGAGAGCTCCCGAGAGGTTTCACGTATTATAGTTTATAAACTTAAGTATTTAAATTTAAGAGTTTAAAATTAGTATTAACTAAATTTTCCATCTAACAAAAGTAAGTCAAATCCTATCAATAAAAGAAGAAAACTTGAAACGAATTTGAAAATAAATTAAGTACTTTGCATACTTAAGTAATCTAATTTAGTAAACGTTCTTTTGATTTTGAAAGCATCAGTTGATTTCGATTTCAAAAATATCATTATAAAAGCGTTAATAGCATTCGTTCAAATTTAAAAATATTATCACACATTTGATATCATGATGCGATTTTGCGCGGATAAAAAATATTCTGTTGAAATTACCGTACTGTATAGTAATGACATTTCGGCCAGATAAAAATAAAAAACATAATTTTTGTTAAGAAAAACCAAAATATACGATATTTGAACCATTCATTAGTATATTTTTCTGTTCAGATGGTAACTGTTAACCGAAATTTCTGGTTTACAAAATTATAATTCTTATTACGACTTATTTACGAAACTATATAGTATTGAAAAGTAAATTTAAGCGAATGAATGGTTTTTATGCCTCGCTCTAAGGCATCATGATAAAATTATCAAATTTTACCCCGTTTACCAAATTTTATCAAAAATTATAAAACCATATTTTATCGTTAATTTTGCCGAAACCAGTACTAAAATACTGCTGAAAAAATTACCGAGGTTTCCGGCGGTCCCCTACACGGCAAATTTTACCATATTCTGATAGTTTTGATCATTCTTTTTTCCTCAGTGAGAAGTTTCTGAAGATTGTAATTTTGTATTACATCTTTCATTGTAAGATTGTATCAATAAGACAATTCTTACTGATCAGATATTAATTTACATTTTCTTTTACTCATTTTGAATATTACTCATTATTTTTATTAAACTTAAAAGCTACAATTTATTTTTAAAAAAATAAGAAAAAGCTTATATAAAACGTGGTGTGGAATATTTAAAAGTTATATTGATATTTTATTTTTGATATATATTTTTAATTATATATTAATATTTACATTAATATTTATATTAATATATATTTTAAAACCATTTTTAAAGGACTTTGTATTTGCTGAAGGCATTTTTCAGGAATTTTCATGTCATCAACAACTGGCCCTTCTTCTAAGTGATACAATTGCAATTAACCCAGATTATTTTATTTTATTTTACAACGGTCGTTGAACAGCTCATATAATTTTGAGTTTAAGACTACCACTGTTCAGTTCCATAGCTTAGTAATTTTGAACCCGACACAGAAGACAAGGAACCTCCTGGATGAAGTATTGGGAGAAACTTGCCTTCGTGCGGAGGACTTTTATGCTGGGACTAACCCGTATTGGAGAGGAAAACCACAAAAACCTTCCATAGTTAGTCTGATGGCAAGGACACTCTAAATCATGATTCGTCCACCACTGATTGTAATTTACTTCAGCACTGTGGTCGGTGCGAGCCGAGTAAGGCGAGCCCATCTCTGGGATTCAAATTCACCTTGTTAGGAAACAAATCTCTGTCCCTTAACATTTATGACTATGTTCCTATACGATTTATTTCTTTTGTACGTACACTTTGCTCTGTCAATTTTGGCTGTGTTATTTTAAAGTGCCCTGTATAAAGAAAGAAAAGGGGAGTGTTCAGTAATGGCTGCTTTTCATTTATACATATTTTCAGGGTCCTTGTCAAATCTGTGGGAAAATAGTATGCAGAATAATAAGAATTATTCATCAGTATTTAAGAAAGAGAGAAAAACGCACCCTATTAAAATCAAATGATTCACCACTGAGAAAGGCAAGACGCAAAAAAATCCTGATCAGTCAACCACTGAGGATATTTTACGTCAGCAACTCACAATACTATCAAAGAGAGCTTAAGACTGATAAATTCCGCAGAAAATCCACAACAAACGAAGCCCACATTCATATTTCACATATGTATTTCTTGTACCCACATATGTATTTCATTTGTTTAAGCTCATTATAAAGAAACGTTTCAAATTATCAATGTACATTATTCAAAAAATTGTGGTAATATATCTCTTCCCGAATGTCACAAAAGTTTCGTTCTATTCCCCCTATTGGGTTGAAACTTTAAATTGATTTTTTTTTTAATTTAAATAATTAATTTTTTAAATTAAATCTCTCAAAAACTACTGAGGATATTTGCATGAAATATGGAATATACATTTTTCTGAAATTTTAGATTAATTTATTTTCAGAAAATTGGAAAACTTGCTTTAATCATAATTATATAACATGTTATAAAAGAGGGTATTTCAGAGGGAAGAAGGTAGACCCAAATGATATTTTTAACAGTTGACAATTCTTGAAATAAGAATCGAATCTAAATAATTTTTCATCGTTCTATCGTTCTCTTAATAAATCCCAATTCATAAATAAAAATGGCTATTTCAGCACGATTCATATCTCAATTTATTTCCGTTTCAGTTGGCTGCTTTGTAGCTCGTAAGGTATCGTTTACTACAAGTTTAGCAGTTAATAATTCTCGAACTAACGATTTTTTTTAATTTCATTTTACTCCCCAAACACTTTCTACACACAATTGTAATTTAATGTTTTTTGTTTTTATTTTGAGTCTTATTCTGCCCTATCAAGTTTTTCAGCTTGGGATTTTTTAATGTTGAGAAACAAACATTTAGTCAGTTCAAAAATGACAGTAAAAAAACAATAAAATGTACGTATTTCCAATTCGGAATTACTCATTAGCAATTTTCTCATCATTTAAAGAGGCCATAAAATTTATCTATTAAATCTATTTATTTATTTAAAGTAATTTTTCGATAGGGTTATCATTAATTGTTATATACCTCTCCCTCTAACTTCGCAGCAACTGGCCCTTTCGGTTAGGCTCAAAATTGCAAACATTCCAGAGTGAGACCCACATCTGAAGTTAATAATTTGTTCAATGAGAAAGGAACTAAAAATCTGTTACGTAAAATTAAAAAAAAAGTTATATAACTAGAACGTCTTAAACAAATACACATGAGTAAGCAAATTTATTTAATTTTTGTAATGATAATACGCATACTTGAAAAATTTAAATTATCATAGATCCGAAAAATTACATTATTTGTTTACTATTTCAAAAATTGAAAAATGGGCCTTCTCATTTCATAACACCTTTTTACTCTACAAGCAAAATAATTTGGTCCCTCATTAAACCAATATTCAGGAATATTTGCTCAATAAGGATTCAAAGAATCGTTATTTCTCCGATATTGGATACTGTTCGATTCACCTCATATTTTACAGCCACTTTACAACCAATATCAGCCCTATATAGAACTGCCCGATTCACCCGATGTTTTACAGTCACTTTACAACCAATATCAGCCCAATATATAATTCAGCCAGTTTTTAATATTCATTATTAAGTCAATATAGTCTCTATATTGACCCTATATAGACCATTCTGGGACCAATATTAAAAATTGGTCCCTCGGTGCATGTTCAGATCGGACTTATTATGCCAATTTTGGTCATGATATAGGCCAATTAATATGGGCAAATTTTGAACTCAACTGGAGCCAAGGTAAACTTATTGCTAGGGAAACTGAAAGAGCAATATTCTTACAAAATATCCATTATAATTTCAAATTAATCCTTTGAATAATTCGTTTCCATAGCTATCTTTATCTTTAAAATTTACCAATACCTTTTAAAGTAGAATACGTGATTTTGTAAATCTCAGCTCTTGATTTCACAACTTTAAATATTTCAATTTAATTATGCCTCTTATCATTCTTTCAATCTATTCTAGCAGAACACTCAATCAATCGAGTGTTGAAAAAATTCCATTCATTTCTTCTTTATAATCGAATTAAATTCAATTTAAATCATTCATATATAAATACGACCATAACATTCAGACAGTATTATTCATATTAAACTCAAGTAATCAACATGATCGCTCAGGTGAAATTACTTTTTCCATTTCTTATGAATGTTTTCTTTTTTGTATAACATTTCACTTCCAGTAGTTATTGAAGAATAAGTAGTTATTTTAAAAGTGCTTAACTTTGTAAAAGAATTATTTTCCTTAATAACGCTATTTGTTAATGACTTCTTCATCAATAATGCAGCTAAATTTAACTTGTTATTTAATGAAAATTAGTTCATGCTTTGTAATTAAATCAAATTTCATTACTATCTAATAAATTGCAGCTTTAAATAAATATTAAACACAAAAGCATATTTCAAAAATTTCAAAAAATTTACATTTTCAGACTAATTTTCAGTTACTATACATTGTTTATTAAGTTATTGTCATAGTAAAATTATTTTCATATTGAGATATGATTTGTTTTTTAAATATTACAATACCTTTGAAAATGTAAACAACAATGCATATTTTATGATAATGCATTCTTTTGAGGGTTTAAGCGATGTGTCCAAAACTTAAATAGATTAAATTCTGTAATTTTTGAACAATTAACTGTTATTTTTGTTCAAAATTAGAAAAGAAAATAATGAATTATATTGAAGTGTGGCTTTGTTAATGAAATGAAAGTAAAACTTTAACATATTTCGAGTTTTAAAGATGTTATTCTACTTAATGCATCTTAAAGTCAAAATGAATAAGTTGAAGAAAATAATTTTTTTCTTATATTGTTTACCATGTTTTTCAATTTATAAATATCTCAAATATTAATCATTAAAGTATTATGTATAATATTTTAAACAGGTTTCTTACATAGTTTTCGGATACCAATTGCTGCAAACAATATCAATTGTGCTTAAAACTTTCTCTAAATAGCATCTAACTAAATTAATAAATATCAATGTATTTGATGAAAAAATTATTTTAAAAATATATTTCGCATTAATTTCTTAAAGTTTATTTACTTATTCATATATATTATTGAAATAAACGTAAATAANTTTGTTTTCAAAATATTACAGTACCTTTGAAAATGTAAACAACAATGCATATTTTATGATAATGCATTCTTTTGAGGGTTTAAGCGATGTGTCCAAAACTTAAATAGATTAAATTCTGTAATTTTTGAACAATTAACTGTTATTTTTGTTCAAAATTAGAAAAGAAAATAATGAATTATATTGAAGTGTGACTTTGTTAATGAAATGAAAGTAAAACTTTAACATATTTCGAGTTTTAAAGATGTTATTCTATTTAATGCATCTTAAAGTCAAAATGAATAAGTTGAAGAAAATAATTTATTTCTTATATTGCTTACCATGTTTTTCAATTTATAAATATCTCAAATATTAGTCATTAAAGTATTATGTATAATTTTTTAAACAAGTTTCTTAAATAGTTTTCAATTACCAATTGCTGCAAACAATATCAATTGTGCTTAAAACTTCTACTCTAAGTAGCATCTAACTAAATTAATAAATATCAATGTATTTGATGAGAAAATTATTTTAAAAATATTTTTCGCATTAATTTCTTAACGTTTATTTACTTATTCATATATATTATTGAAATTAACGTAAATAAATTGTGTTTATGTTAATTTAAAGAAGCATGAGTATAACTTGAAGTAAAATTTCTTATATATTAATAGAGGCTTAATATCATAAATGTAAATCAAATCCAAATAATAAAGAACTATAAAAATAGTTCTTAAAAAGTATTAAGTAATAAAAAATAATAGTAATAGTTCTTCATTACGTTGCAATAAAAGTTTATAAATAATCCATGTAAAAATATATTAATTAAACATTTGGGTCGTTATTTGTTTTGTTTGTTATTTTTGCGTGTGTGCGTTTTTATTTTATTTTTTTCATTTTCTTATTTTTTGTTTTGCTTTAATTTTGGTTACAGTTGTCTGTTTTAGATTCTAATTTCAGGTTTGAATTTTTTTTTAAAAATGCAACCTTGCAAAAACAAAAATTAGGTTTTATTTATCTTATTTAACTTTGAGTTGAATATTCTTCAGGAATCTTTTATATTTTCCAAAACTCTTGACCTCTGAAGCTTTCAAAGACAATTTTTTCTAACCTTTTTTTTTCAATTGAGTGTTTATAAAGGACGTCACGCGTGAGTAAGCCAATCAGGTTCGACACATACGCATGACGTGGCTATCAGGTATTAAATTAAATCTGATCCGGAAATTTTTTCAGTGTAATAGTAAACCTTAAAACTATAACGTTAAGACGCCAAGCATGTGGTTAGTTTCAAGTACTCAATTGCAAATCTTTGTTACATATTTTTCGTTTTGTTTTTGAATTTCAAAAGAATTTTGAAAATAAAGAACTTTTAATGTCTTACGTAAGCATCGCTTAAAACCCTCCTCGTACCTTGTCAGCATAAATTAGCAAATCACAACACACCCCTTAGTGCTTACATAATATTTCAGCGGTCACCAGCATACATATTTTACTGAAATATTAAAAAAAAACTATTACAATATTAATCCTTATTTAAATTCAAACAGAAATAGAATTTTTAGAAAAATATTAAAGATATTAATTTCAAATGTCAAATTTATATATTTTTAGGTATTTCTCGTATCTGCTTTAGCAACCATTGCTCTGGCCCACCTACATGAAGTAAGTTCATTTAAATAGTTTGCCTTATAATAATTTAGATTCAATTTATTTAGATACTTATTTTTTATATTCATTTTGAAATAATTATGATACTTAAATTCAAGTAGAGCTAATTATTTTGTTTATATCCATTAAGCATTAATTGTATATTTTAACACCATTGCATCATATTAAGTTTTAATAAGAATAGAAAAATTCTAAATTTTCTGATTGAAAGTTTTGATGAAGCTATTTTATATGATCTAATGTGAATACTGGTGATTTGAAAATAAAACACAATTTTAAAGTTTTGCATACTTTGTCCAGTAAAAAAACTCAGTTCTGATTTTCGAAAAATATTTAGATATTAAGACATGACTATCGATAACTGGAAATACTTAATTGTCCAAAATAACGCTCAAAATAAAGCAAAAGAAAATAATTGAAGAAGTGTAACAAATATTTACTTCACATTTATACATCAAATTAACACACACCTTAGTTGCTAACATTTCATAAATCAGTACCATTAAAATGAAAAATGATTGATATTTTTCGATCAAGTTCATGCTGAATGTATTCACTCCATTTTGTCTGTAGTATTCTTTAAAATTATTCTTCTTATTTAGCCAATTCACCATGCACCCAAACCCTACAAATTCGGATACAGCATCAAGGACAAACATGGAGAACAACACAGAGAGGAATCCGGAACAGGAGGACACGTGACTGGCAGCTACGGGTTCACAGATGATAGAGGTATCAAAAGACAAGTAAACTACGTTGCTGACCATGCTGGATTTCGAGCTCAGGTCAAGACCAACGAACCTGGAACCGCCAATCAAAATCCAGCTGCCGTTCAACTGATTTCCGATGCCCCTTACACCGGTGGTGAAGGATATTTGGGTGTCCCTGCAGCAACAGCTGGATACGGACTTGGTGGTCTAGGTTACGGATACGGAGGACTTGGTGCAGGATATGGTGGAGCTTATGGTGGATATGGAAATCTTGGATATGACGGAGCTTATGGAGGTTATGGACAGGGAATCTTGGGAGGCTTAGGCTATGCCAGATATGGATATTAATGTATATATATTTAAATTATATAAAAATAAATTATTTAGCAAATTACTCCTTGTACTTTATTATTTCTATTAAAACATCTGATACAATATTTTTAAAAAATTTAAGATTAATATTGTCTCTAAAAAAATTTCTTTTATACTATACACTTACACGTTTCAAATTAATATTGAAAAATTGAATATTTGTAGGCTTAAAAATAATTTGAAAAAAATAATATAACTTAANAAATCTGAAATATACATTATTTAGAAATTTTACATTAATTTATTTTCAGAAAATTGGAAAACTTGCTTTAATTATAATTATATAATATATTATAAAAGAGGACAATTCAGAGGGAAGAAGGTAGACCCAAATGATATTTTTAACAGTTGACAATTCTTGAAATAAGAATCAAATCTAAATAATTTTTCATCGTTCTATCGTTCTCTTAATAAATCCCAATTCATAAATAAAAATGGCTATTTCAGCACGATTCATATCTGAATTTATTTCCGTTCCAGTTCGCTGCTTTGTAGCTCGTAAGATATTTTTTACTACTAGTTTAGCAGTTAATAATTCTCGATAACTATCGATTTTTTTTAATTTCATTTTACTCCCTAAACACTTTTTACACACGTTTGTAATTTAATGTTTTTAGCTTTTATTTTGAATCTTATTCAGCCCTATCAAGTTTTTCAGCTGAGGATTTTTTAATGTTGAGTTGCTGTTGTTGTTGTTGTTGTTGTTGTTAATTTACGTCGCACTAGAGCTGCACAATGGGCTATTGGCGACGGTCTGGGAAGCATCCCGGAGGATGATCCGAAGACATGCCATCACAATTTTGATCCTCTACAGAGGGGGTGGCACCCCCGCTTCGGTAGCCTGACGACCTGCGCGAAGTCGAGCACTTTCTGGTAGCACAGTTTAACGAGGACCAATACCGCACACCCTCGGTCCCTACGCAGACTGATCCAAGTGGCACTTGCACACTGACCGCAGCCAGTGATGTTTGACTTCGGTGATCTGCTGGGAACCGTGTCTTAACAATCAGTCCTCTACGGGACTTTTAATGTTGAGAGACAAACATTTCGTTAATTCAAAAATGACAGTAAAAAAACAATAAAATGTACGAATTCTCAATTCGGAATTGCATTTGCAATTTTTTCATCATTTAAAGTGGCCATAAAATTTATCTATGAAATCTATTTATTTATTTAAAGCAATTTTTCGATAGAGTCATCATACTAATCGAAAATATTTCTGTCATTTTGTTAGAAATAAAGATAAATGGTCAAGAGCAAATGCTTTAACTAATTTTGATTTACTAAACATTAATCACTAAGCTCCCCTAAAAAATTAATTGTTAAATACCTCTTCCTCTAACATCGCATGCAACTGGTCCTTTGAGTTAAGCTCAAAATTGCAAATATTCCAAAGTGAGACGCACATCTGAAGTTAATAATTTGTTCAATGAAAGAGGGAAAAAAAATCTGTTACGTAAAATTCAAAAAAAAATTATACAACTAGAACGTCTTAAACAAATACACATGCGTAAGCAAATTTATCTAATTTTTGTAATGATGATAAGCATAATTAAAAAATTTAAATGATCATAGATCCGAAAAATTACATTATCTGTTTACTATTTCGAGTATTGAAAAATGGGCCTTCTCATTTCATAACACCTTTTTACTCTACAAGCAAAGTAACTTGGTCCCTCATTGGACCAAAATTCAAGAATATTTTATCAATAAGGATTCAAAGAATCGTTATTTCACCGATATTGGATTATATAGAACTATTCGATTCACCTCATATTTTACAGCCACTTTACAACCAATATATGCCCAATATATAATTCAGCCGGTTTTTTATATTCATTATTAAGCCAGTATAGTCTCGATATTGACCCTATATAGGCCATTCTCGGACCAATATTAAAAAATCTAGACATCCCAATATTGGCCCCTCGGTGCATGTTCAGATATGCCAATTTTGGCCATATTATAGGCCAATTAATATGGGCTAATTTTGAACCCAACTGGGGCCAAGGTAAACTTATTGCTAGAGAAACTGAAAGAGCAATATTCTTACAAGATATTCATTATAATTTCAAATTAATCCTTTGAATAATTCGCTTCCATTGCTATCTTTATCTTTAAAATTTACCAATACCTTTTAAAGTAGAATACGTGATTTTGTAAATCTCAGCTCTTGATTTCACAACTTTAAATATTTCAATTTAATTATGCCTCTTATCATTCTTTCAATCTATGCCAGCAGAACACTCAATCAATCGAGTGTTGAAAAAATTCCATTCATTTCTTCCTTTTGATCGAATTAAATTCAATTTAAATCATTCATATATAAATACGACCTTAACATTCAGACAGTATTATTCATATCAAACTCAAGTAATCAACATGATCGCTCAGGTGAAATTACTTTTTCCATTTTTTATGAATGTTTTTTTGTATAATATTTCACTTCCAGTAGTTATTGAAGAAAAAATAGTTATTTTAAAAGTGCTTAACTTTGTGAAAGAATTATTTTCCTTAATAACGCTATTTGACTTCTGTATCAATAATGCAGCTAAATTTAACTTGTTATTTAATGAAAATTAGTCCATGCTTTGTAATTAAATCAAATTTCATTACTATCTAATAAATTGAAGCTTTAAATAAATATTAAACACAAAAGCATATTTCAAAAATTTCCAAAAATTTACATTTTTATACTAATTTTCAGTTACTATACATTGTTTATTAAGTTATTGTCATAGTAAAACTATTTTCATAATAAGATATGATTTGTTTTTAAAATATTACAGTACCTTTGAAAATGAAAACAACAATGCATATTTTATGATAATGCATTCTTTTGAGAATTTAAGCGATGTGTTCAAAACTTAAATAGATTAAATTCTGTAAGTTTTGAACAATTTACTGTTATTTTTGTTCAAAATTAGGAAAGGAAATGATTAATTATATTAAAGTGTGGCTTTTTTAATGAAATGAAAGTAAAACTTTAACATATTTCGAGATTTTTAAGATGCTATTCTATTTAATGCATCTTAAAGTCAAAATGACTAAGTTGAAGAAAATATTTTTTTTCTTATATTGTTTACAATGTTTTTCAATTTATAAATATCTCAAATATTAATCATTAAAGTATTATGTATAATTTTTTAAACAAGTTTCTTACATAGTTTTCGGATACCAATTGCTGCAAATAATGTCAATTGTGCTTAAAACTTCTTCTCTAGGTAGCATCTAACTAAATTAATAAATATTAATGTATTTGATGAAAAAATTATTTTAAAAATATTTTTCGCATTAATTTCTTAAAGTTTGTTTACTTATTCATATGTATTATTGAAATTAACATAAATAAATTTTGTTTATGTTAATTTAAAGAAGCATGAGTGAAGTAAAATTTCTTATATATTATTAGAGGTTTAATATCATAAATGTAAATCAAATCCAAATAATAAAGAACAATGAAAATAGTTCTTGAAAAATATTAAATAATAAAAAATAATAGTAATAGTTCTTCATTACGTTGCAATAAAATTAAACATTTGAGTGGTTATTTTTTTTTTTCGCGTGTGTGAAAGTTTTTTTTTTTTTTTTTTTTTTGGTTACAGTTGTCTGTTTTAGAATCTAATTTTAGGTTTGAATTTTTAAAAAAAAATATAACTTTGCAAAAAACAAAAATTAGGTTTTATTTATTTTATAAAACTTTAAGTTGAATATTCTTCCGGAATCTTTTATATTTTCCAAAACTCTTGACCTCTGAAGCTTTCAAAGACAATTTTTCTAAACTTTTTTTTTCAATTGAGTCCTTGCAAAGAACGTCTCGCGTGAGTAAGCCAATCAGGTTCGACACATACACATGAGGTGGCTATCAGGTATTCAATTAAATATGATCCGGAAATAGTAAGCCTTAAAGATATAACGTTAAGACGCCATGCATGCGATTAGTTTCAAGTATCTAATTATAAATTTTTGTCACATATTTTTTGCTTTGTTTCTTCATTTTAATAGAATTTTTAAAACAACGAAAATTTAATGTTTTACGTAAGCATCACTTGAAACTGTCTTCTCGCCTTTGCAGCAGATATAAGCAAATCACAACACACCCCTTAGTGCTTCCATAATATTTCAATGGTCACCAGCATACATATTTTACTGAAATATTAAAAAAAATGAAAAATTATTACAATATTAATACTTATTTAAATTCGAAAAGAAATAGAATTTTTAAAAAAATATAAAAGATATTAATTTCAAATATCAAATTTATATATTTTTAGGTATTTCTCGTATCTGCTTTAGCAACCATTGCTCTGGCCCACCTACATGAAGTAAGTTCATTTAAATAGTTTGCCTTATAATAATTTAGATTCAATTTATTTAGATACTTATTTTTTATATTCATTTTGAAATAATTATGATACTTAAATTCAAGTAGAGCTAATTATTTTGTTTATATCCATTAAGCATTAATTGTATATTTTAACACCATTGCATCATATTAAGTTTTAATAAGAATAGAAAAATTCTAAATTTTCTGATTGAAAGTTTTGATGAAGCTATTTTATATGATCTAATGTGAATACTGGTGATTTGAAAATAAAACACAATTTTAAAGTTTTGCATACTTTGTCCAGTAAAAAAACTCAGTTCTGATTTTCGAAAAATATTTAGATATTAAGACATGACTATCGATAACTGGAAATACTCAATTGTCCAAAATAACGCTCAAAATTATGCAAAGAAAACGATTGAAGAAGTGTAACAAATATTTACTTCACATTTATACATCAAATTAACACACACCTTAGTTGCTAACATTTCATAAATCAGTACCATTAAAATGAAAAATGATTGATATTTTTCGATCAAGTTCATGCTGAATGTATTCACTCCATTTTGTCTGTAGTATTCTTTAAAATTATTTTTCTTATTTAGCCAATTCACCATGCACCCAAACCCTACAAATTCGGATACAGCATCAAGGACAAACATGGAGAACAACACAGAGAGGAATCCGGAACAGGAGGACACGTGACTGGCAGCTACGGGTTCACAGATGATAGAGGCATCAAAAGACAAGTAAACTACGTTGCTGACCATGCTGGATTTCGAGCTCAGGTCAAGACCAACGAACCTGGAACCGCCAATCAAAATCCAGCTGCCGTTCAACTCATTTCCGATGCCCCTTACACCGGTGGTAAAGGATATTTGGGTGTCCCTGCAGCATCAGCCGGATACGGTGTTGGTGGTTTAGGTTACGGATATGGAGGCATCGGTGCAGGATATGGTCTTGGTGGCTTAGGTTACGGTTATGGAGGTCTTGGAGCAGGTTCCGGTGGCCTCGGATATGGTGGAGCTTATGGTGGATATGGAAATCTTGGATATGGAGGAGCTTATGGTGGATATGGTGGTTATGGTTTGGGCATCTTAGGAGGCTTGGGTTATGCCAGATACGGATATTAAATTGTGTAAAAATATAGCATACAAATAAATTATTTAGCAATTTACTTTTTGTACTTATTTATTGAAAGTAAACATCTTAAACATGATAAAAACAATTTTTCAACAACTAATATTGACCAGAAAAATGTAAATTTTATTAGCAAGCTAATTTTGAACTCATGCAGAATTTTGTAATATTTAGAATTGTTCTGCACATGCATAGAAATCCAGGAAAAAACGTCTCAAATGTATTTAAATTAAGCGTTATAAATTAATCTTGAGGGAGGGTTGGATAGGCTTAAAATATTATTTCAAAAAATAAATGCCGTTTAAAATATCGATAAATAGTACGCCTAGAAACATAATGTAAAAATATATTTTTTTATTTATTCATAAAACATTTATTTATTATTTATTGTTTATTGCTATTATTTATTGTTTATTTATTCATAAAACGTCTTGAAAAAATCAGTCAATTTCAATTTTTAGGCTCGGAACCTTAATTAACAAAAGTGATAATAAAAGTAACATACGAGACTTGCTAAATACAAAAGTAATCCCCCGATATTAATTTTAAACCCTATAGTGATAGTTTAAATGATCTTTTTAGCTATATCTTTGAAGTTCTTATAAAATATATCTATAAAAATTATTAAATATATATGTAAGTATTACCACCATTAAGAGTCTTTAAGGTTTACAGCATCTTAACTACTCAAAATACAGAGTGTTGTGCAATTACCCTTTTCATCCAGTCTTCTAGAATTCTTGCCAAAAAACACCGTTCATTGAAAAAATCGTAAGCGCAACAAGCTTTGTTTCCGGTGTTGAACTTTACGTTGCATTTAATTTTGCTGCGCAAAAACAGTTAGACCTAGAACCTTGAACTTATGGACATGCGTAGAAAAATGTGCGGGACATATGATGGAATTAAAAATTTAACATTCTTTAATTAGTTTGAGAATTATTATCAGTTAAATTTTAATAAAAAATATCATGTGGAATGATCTACAGCCCGCTGAAATGCAACAGAAGTTGAAAGGACTATTTTCTACAATGAACTTAGTTTTTTTCTTTTTATTTGCGAGTTTTTTCTAAATTATAATTTGTTCTAGAGTTATTGTAATTTTAAGTGCTTTCTTTTTTGCTTTATTGATGAATGTGTATACATTGTTATCGAAACCTTTATTCATTTTCTTTAGAGATCTTAATTATATTAGCTCGTGCTTGGTTTGATATCCAAGAAACAAAGAAATTGATGGAATATAATTTTAGAAAAAGTAAGAAAGTTAGAGATTGATTGTTACTGGATATAAATCTTAATACTTATATCAATTTTTGTAAAATATGAAAAAATAAAATGAGAAAAAACCAGTTTCCAGATTGATGAAAGGGAGATTAAAAACTCAAATCCCGATTTGATTTATGGAGGAAACAAAGATTAGAAAGAAGATTATCAGGAACCCTCCTCGAGATTATTTAAACCTTCAATCAAACTGTTTTTTTTTTTGTTTTTTTTATGCATTCTACCTGTCTCACTAGTTAATTGACAAACTTTGTTACTTTTTTAATCTCTTTTAATTGCAACCCCTTTGGTTTATTTTTCGTCATTTTTAATAACAAGTCTAAAAATATAAATAAAGGGTGCTCACTACGAGACACCTTCTATGTTTCAAATTTACTTAATTTGGCACACTGCGTGTTCAAATTAGCTAATTTTGAGCAAAACTGCAATCTTATTCCTTTCCTCCTAACTACTTACCTTATTTGAATGGATGAAAAGTTATACAAAAGAAATAAATGTTAGAATTGACTTTAAAATGTAAAGTTCCGGAATATATTGTCGCAATAGTGTGTTTAAGAGGACGATTGAACTTTCAAACCTTTTAATGTAAATTTCACCTTCACTCTAAAAGTAGTATTTTTAAATTTTTAGTTTCTCAACAATTCCCTTCAAAATTCGAATTATTTTCTCGCAAATAGCCTACATTAAAATTTCGCAATAATTTATATATCTTACAATTCAAAACATTCTTTTGTTCTTTCAATAAATGATAAAAGGTTATCCTTAATTAAAAAAGTAACATTTTACTTCAAATTGCCTTTGGCTGCAATTGTGTGCAAAAAAAAGTTCTGCGATTAACTAGAGGCATTCAACAAATAAAGCTAATTTTCCGAAAAGAAGTTAAGATAGTTAGCGTGAACTATGATCGTAAACTTATCAAAAACATTTACTGCATTAATCTTCATTATTAAGAATACATAAGCTTCTTCAAAAATCCCTTTATTGTTTCTTTAATAATCGCATAAAATTTATCTTTTACTTTATTATTAAGTATAAAAATCTAGTGAAATTAAAATGCAAATAATTTTAGCCTAAAAGTACAACCTTGGCAAAACAACTTCGACTATATTTAGTTTAATTAATAATATCGCGTATTTTAAAATAAATTATTACATTCCAATTAAACACTATATTCCAATTATGTAAAAATCTTGTTCTTAGACGAGCGACTTCATTAGATGTCTAATTTCAATATTTTTTTTATTGGAAAAAATATTATTTTGGTTTTTATTTTTAAAAAAAAAAGTTTGACTTATCTATTCTGAATATCAGTGAGATGAAAAGACGTTATTAGAATTTCTGAAGTACACATTTTACAGCCAAAGAACAAAAATAACTTAAATTCCATACGTAACATTCGAAACAATGTAATACAGTGAAACCTCCAGGAAAGACAACCTCTATTTACAACCATTTTTGGAGGCACGAAATTTCTTCCATAGTCTTTGTGTTGAAATTTTAAATTCATTTTTTTTTAAATTTAAATTGATAAATCTCAAAAACTACTGAAGATATTTGCATGAAATCTGGAATATACATTTTTCAGAAATTTTACATTAATTTATTTTCTGAAAATTGGAAAACTTGTTCTAATTATAATTATATTACAAAAGAGGGCATTTCAGAGGGAAGAAGATAGACCCAAATGATATTTTTAACAGTTGACAATTCTTGAAATAAGAATCGAATCTAAATAATTTTTCATCGTTCTATCGTACTCTTAATAAATCCCAATTCATGAATAAAAATGGCTATTTCAGCACGATTCATATCTCAATTTATTTCCGTTCCAGTGGGCTGCATTGTAACCCTTAAGGTATTTTTTACTACAAGTTTAGCAGTTAATAATTCTCGAACTATGGATTCTTTTTTAAATTTCATTGTACTCCCTAAACACTTTTTATGCACGTTTATAATTTAATGTTTTTAGCTTTATTTATTTTAAGTCTTATTTAATTTTCTCAAGTTTTTCAACTTGGAATTTTTTAATGTTAGGAGACAAACATTTCGTTATTTCGAAAACAGTAGTAAAAAAACAATAAAATCATTATATTATAATGTACGTATTTTCCAATTCGGAATAACTAAGATAAGAAATTTACAATTTTTCATCATTTAAAGTGTCCCCAAAATTTATCTATCATATCCATTTATTTATTTAAAGTAATTGTTCTATAGACTCATCAGACTAATCGAAATATATCTGTCATTTTGTTAGAAATAAAGATACACGGCTAAAAACAAACACTTTAACAAATTGTAATTTACTAAAAATCAATTGCTAAACTCCCCTAAAAACTAATTGTTATATACCTCCCCTTCAAGCTTCGCATGCATATATGGCAACGTTACTTTTAAAAAGTAACGAGTAAAAGTACAAGTATTTTTAAAAAAAGTAACGAGTAAAAAGTAAAAAATTCTTATTTTAAAAAGTAACGAGTAAAAAGTACAAGTAAAAGTACAAGTACTAAACAAAAAAAGTAACGATTTAAAAGTATGTTTCTAGGAAATCGAAAATTCAAAGTAACCTAAAATTTTATTGAATAATATTCTTATGTTCTTTAATGTTTTTGCAAAATTGTTGTTATTTATTTAATTATTTTTAATTTTGAAAGTTATGGACATTAATTTATTTTTAAATTCGGAAGAATATTATAATATAATTTTATAATATAATCGTATAATATAATTTTAAAATCAAATATAATTTTAATATCAAACTTTTTATGGATTTGCACGAAAAAGAAATTTTATCTATTGATTTTAATTTTTAGTTTATTATTTTTATTTATTTAAATTATCATTGATTTAAAATTGTTTTACTCTATAGAAACGCGTTTTAAAAGAGCGAACATAAACAAAGCAAACACAGGGCTTCAGATAGCTTTGTGATCTTTGAGCTAGTAAAAAATTATTGACTGTGCAGTATAAGTTGAAGCAGAACAGTTTACTGTTTTATTTGTAACAATGGCTTATGCTGAAGTCATGCGAGGAAATCATTTTCTGAACATTTCTGCCTAACGGAATAATAAAAATTTGTAAACGAATTTTGGTATCAGCTGCTAAATTAATACCTTCGAGTTTTCAAGAGTTAAAATAATAATTATAATAGTTTTCACTAGCACAAATAGTTCTGAAGTTCTTAGAGATTTGACTGGGCGTTGTTTGACAAGGTCGGGCATGAACATAATTTTAGTAAAAAATGTACTAGGTAAAAATGTATTTAGTAAAAAATGTATTGAGACAAAAATTTATTAATAGTGACTTCAAAAAGAAAATTGAAAAATGTAATAACAAAATCCAACATTTTTTATTTAAAATGTAATAAATAAATGCATAAAACACGAAAATGAATGAAAATAACTTGCTAATTAATATTTTTATTCATTTTGCAAAATAATTGCATTTCGAAAGTGGTGTCACTGAGTCTGCTGCGAGAATTTCTCAGAACGTGCTTAGCCACGCTGATAAAGCGCTCCACGGGAGGTCAAGGTATTTAAACACGAAGGACTGTGAATGCATATATATTGCACATTAATTTTATAAATTAAAAAAACATAAGCATTTTTTTAAATTTAATTTTTTTTCTTCCTTTTTTTTCTTTTTAGAAAGCTTACCGAGCTTCAGAAAAAAGTAACGATTTCATTCGACATTTCCGTTACAAATACTTGTACTTTTTCCCTAAAAAAGTAACGAAAGTACAAGTAAAAGTACCAAATTTAAAAAGTAACGAAGTACAAGTAAAAGTACGTACTTTTTACTTGTTCCGGCGGTACAAGTAACGAAAGTAAAAGTACTGCCATATATGTTCGCATGCAACTGGCCCCTTGGGTTAAGCACAAAGCAGCAAATATTCCACAGTGAGTAGCACATCTGATGTTAATAATTTGTCCAGTAAAAAAGAAAATAAAAATTTGTTTAATAATTTTTTTTAAAAAAAGTGGTATAACTCGAACATCTCAATATAAATAGCAAATACACATACGCGAACAAATTCATTTAATTTGTGTAATGATAATATGCACTCTTAAAAAATTTTAATAATCACACATCCGAGAAACTCCGAGATCATCTGTTTACCATTTCGAGAATTGAAAAATTGGTCATATGTTCATCTCATTTCTTAACACTTTTTTACCATAGCAGCAAAACAACTTGGGCCCTCATTGAATAAAGATTCAAGAATCTTGACTCAATAAGGGTTGAAAGAGCTGTTATTTCTCCGATATTGGTCAATATAGAACTGTCCGATTCAACCGATATTTTACAACCACTTTACTACCAATATCAGCCCTATTGAGAACTGTCCGATTCACCTGATATTTTTCAGCCACTTCACAACCAATATCAGCCCTATTGAGAATTGTCCGATTCACCCTATATTTTTCAGCCACTTTACAACCAATATCAGCCCTATTGAGAACTGTCCGATTCACCCGATATTTTACAGTCACTTCACAACCAATATTGGCCCAATACAGAATTGTCAGATTCGCCCAGTTTCTTATATTCATTATTAAGCCAATATAGGACCTATATTGACGCTATATAGGCCATTCTAGGACCAATGTTAAATAATCTAGACATCCCAATGTTGGTCCCTCGGTGTATGTTCAGATAAAATTTAATATGCCAATTTTGGCTATAATATAGGTCAATTAATATGGACAAATTTTGAACCCAACTGGGGACAAAGTAAACTTATTGCTAAGTAAACTGAGCGAGCAATATTCTTACAAGATATTCATTATAATTTCAAAAAATTATCCTTTGAATAATTCGCTTCTATTGATGTCGTTATTTTAGAAATTTACCAATATCTTTTAAAGTAGAATACGTGATTTTGTAAATCTCAGCTCTTGATTTCACAACTTTAAATATTTCAATTTAATTGCCTCTTATCATTCTTTCAATCTATGCCCTCAGAACACTCAATCAATCGAGTGTTGAAAAAATTCCATTCATTTCTTCTTTTTGATCGAATTAAATTCAATTTAAATCATTCATATATAAATACGACCGTAACATTCAGACAGTATTATTCATATCAAACTCAAGCAATCAACATGATCGCTCAGGTAAAATTACTTTTTCCATTTTTTATAAATGTTTTTTTCGTATAATATTTCACTTCCAGTAGTTATTGAAGAAAAAATAGTTATTTTAAGAGTGCTTAACTTCGTAAAAGAATTATTTTCCTTAATAACGCTATTTGTTAATAACTTCTTTATCAATAATGCAGCTAAATTTAACTTGTTATTTAATGAAAATTAGTTCATGCTTTGTAATTAAATCATATCTCATTACTATCTAATAAATAGTAGCTCTAAATAAATACTGAACACAAAAACATAATTCAAACATTTCAAAAAATGTATATTTTTAAACTAATTTTCCGTTACTATACATTGTTTATTAAGTTATTGTCAGAGTAAAATTATTTTCATATTAAGAAATGATTTGTTTTTAAAATATTACAGTACCTTTGAAAATGTAAACAACAATGCATATTTTATGATAATGCATTCTTTTGAGGGTTTAAGCGATGTGTCCAAAACTTAAATAGATTAAATTCTGTAAGTTTTGAGCAATTTACTGTTATTTTTGTTCAAAATTTGAAGAAAAAAAATAATGAATTATATTGAAGTCTGGCTTTGTTCATAAAATGAAAGTAAAACTTTAACATACGTATTTCGAGTTTTAAAGATGTTATTCTATTTAATGCGTCTTAAAGTTAAAATGACTAATTGAAAATATTTTTTCCTTAAATTGTTTACAATGTTGTTAAAAATATCTCATATATTAATCATTAAAATATTATGTATAATTTTTTAAACAAGTTTCTTGCTTAGTTTTTGGATACCAATTTCTACAAACTACTCTAAGTAGCATCTAAATTGATAAATATCAATGTATTTGATGAAAAAACTATTTTAAAAACATTTTTTTGCATTAATTTCTTAGAGCAGTTTATTTTTTTATTCATATATATTATTAAAATTAATATAAATAATTTTTTTACGCTAATTTATAGAAGCATGAGTATAACTGGATGTAAAATTTCTTATATATTAATAGACATTAAATATTATAAATGTAAATCAAATCCAAATAATAAAAAATAATAAATATAGTTCTTAAAAAATATTAAATTATATAAAAAATGAATGTAATAGTTCTTCATTACGTTGCGATAAAAGTTTATAAATAGTTCATGTAAAAAAATATTAATTAAACATTTGAATTGTTAAATGATTTTGAAATAAACTAGTAGGAATAGTAAAAAAATTAATTTTGTATGCTCCTTACTAAATGAAACATAAATTAGAGAACTTAGATAAACTCATTTATTATTGTTAAATCCGATCAATTATTCCACATTTAAACATAAAAATCAAAGCAAAGAACTGTTTGGAGTTTTTTTTTTTTTTTTTTGCTTTAACTTTGGTTACGGTTGTCGCATCTAATTTCAGGTTTGAATTAAAACAAACGATGTAATTTCGCAAAAACAAAAATTAGGTTTCATTTATTTTACAAATTTTTGAGTTGAGTATTACTTTAGGAATCTTCAATATTTTCCAAAGCGAACCTCTGAAGCTTTTCGAAGACATTTTTTTCAAACCTTTTTTTTTTCAATTGGATGCTTGCAAATGACGTCACGCGGGAGTAAGCCAATCATGTTTGACACATACGCATGATGTAGCTATCGGGTATTAAATTAAATATGATCCGGAAATAGTAAGCTTTAAAGCTATAACGTTAAGACGCCATGCATGCGATTAGATTTAAGTACCTAATCGTAAATTTTTGCTACATATTTTTTGTTTTGTTTTTTAATTTTAAGAAAATTTTGAAAATAAAAGAAAATTTAATGTCTTGCGTAAGCATCACTTGAAACTGTCTTCTCGCCTTTGCAGCAGATATAAGCAAATCACAACACATCCCTTAGTGCTTACAGGATATTTCAATGGTCACCAGAATACATATTTTACTGTATTATTAAAAAAAAATGAAAAGCTATTACAATACTTATTTCAATTTAAAAAGAAATAGAATTTTTAGAAAAATGAAAAAAAAATTATATATTAATTTTAAATATCAAATTTATATATTTTTAGGTATTTCTCTTATCCGCTTTAGCAACCATTGCTCTGGCCCACCTGCATGAAGNTCATTTTACTCCCTAAACACTTTTTACACACGTTTGTAATTTAATGTTTTTAGTTTTTATTTTAAGTCTTATTTAATGCTCTCAAGTTTTTCATTTTTTAATCTTGGGAGACAAATATTTCGTTATTTAAAAAATAGTAGTAAAAAAACAATATAATCATTACATTATAATGTACGTATTTTCCAATTCGGAATAACTAAGATAAGAAATTTGCAATTTTTCATCATTTAAAGTGTCCCCAAAATTTATCTATTATATCCATTTACTTATTTAAAGTAATTGCTCTATAGACTCATCAGACTAATCGAAAATATTTTTGTCATTTTGTTAGAAATAAGGATACGCGGCTAAAAACAAATACTTTGACAAATTTTAATTTACTAAAAATCAATTGCTAAACTCTCCTAAAAACTAATTGTTATATACCTCCCCTTCTAACTTCGCATTCAACTGGCCCTTTGGGTTAAACACAAAGCTGCAAATATTCCACAGTGAGCAGCACATCTGATGTTAATAATTTGTCCAATGAAAAAGAAAATAAAAAAATTTTAATAAAATTTTCTAAAAAAAGTCGTATAACTTGAACATCTCAATATAAATAGCATATACACATACGCGAACAAATTCATTTAATTTGTGTAATGATAATGTGCACACTTAAAATATTTAAATTATCACACATCCGAGAAACTACATCATCTGTTTCGAGAATTGAAAAATTGGCCATATGTCCATCTCATTTCATAACACTTTTTTACCATAGCAGCAAAACAGCTTGGGCCCTCATTGGATAAATATTCAAGAATCTTGACTCAATAAGAGTTCAAGGAGCTGTTATTTCTCCGATATTGGCCTATATAGAACTCTACGATTCACCCGATATTTTACAACCACTTTTCAACCAATATCAGCCCTATTGAGAACTGTCCGATTCACCCGATATTTTACAACCACTTTTCAACCAATATTGGCTCAATACAGAATTGTCAGATTCGTCCAGTTTCTTATATTCATTATTAAGCTAATATAGGCCCTATATTGACGCTATATAGGGCATTCTAGGACCAATGTTAAATAATCTAGACATCCCAATATTGGCCCCTCGGTGCATGTTCAGATAGGACTTAATATGCCAATTTTGGCCATAATATAGGCCAATTAATATGGACCACTTTTGAACCCAACTGGGGCCAAGGTAAACTTATTGCTAGGGAAACTGAAAGCGAAATATACTTACAAGATATTCATTATAATTTCAAATTAATCCTTTGAATAATTCGCTTCCATTGCTATCTTTATCCTAAAAATTTACCAATATCTTTTAAAGTAGAATACGTGATTTTGCAAATCTCAGCTCTTAATTTCACAACTTTAAATATTTCAATTCAATTATGCCTCTTATCATTCTTTCAATCTATGCCAGCAGAACACTCAATCAATCGAGTGTTGAAAAAATTCCATTCATTTCTTCTTTATGATCGAATTAAATTCAATCTAAATCATTCATATATAAATACGACCTTAACATTCAGACAGTATTATTCATATCAAACTCAAGTAATCAACATGATCGCTCAGGTAAAATAAATTTATTTAAGTTTTTATGAAAGTGTTTTATTTAATAATGCATTTTATTTTCAAATGTTTTTGAAAAAAAATAGTTATATTAAAATTACTTAACGTTGTAAAAATTTAAATGGTCTATAGCTTACTTAAATCATTTTATAATGCTAAATAATTTCTTCTTGTAAATTTCATGGTTTATTAAATTGTGTATGTATAAAATTAGGCTAATAAATAAAAAATAGATATTAGGCTAATATAGAAATGGATACGATAGAAATTTGGCTAATAAATAAATAATAGATATCTTAAAGATTTAAGACGCTCATTCAACCATAATTAATAATGACTTTTGAATCTGAAATCGTGTAACTATTGCATGTAATTTTAAAAACTAAAGTTGTAGTTAGGAGAAGAAAATACCCACTTCACTTTGAAGTAGTTTCTATAAGCATTTTCAACTGACAGGTTTCCTATGGTGCTTAGCAGATCCACAAAGGGGTTCCATTTCTGGTTATTTCAAATTATGTAATAGATAGCTTCGGCAAAATTGTGAGAAAAAAACTAAAAATTTCATGAATGTCATTAATCTTATTTATTAATGATATAAGCCCTATTAAATAGATTAGAGACAAAGTGAATTTGTTGTCAGTTGGAAAATTGAAGAAAAAGTAAAATTATGCATTGTACTAGCCACGAAATCTATATCCATAAATTATTATTTTCATAGTTGCTGCATATTGTTATAACGTATATTGATATTAATATATATTTCTATATCTGTATGCTTAAGGTTATTGTAGAATTGATGTATTATATTAAAATACAGTCTTTTTCCTTCAACTGAAGTCTCTGGACACAGCTGTAAACTGGCTCCCATCCCCATGAAACAGAAGTAATCAAGTACGGGGCTCTGTGCTATAATATTGTTACAATAATTAAACACTTATGCGAGCTTTTGCCCCTGTAATTGTATTCTTAGTGAGTTATAAGTTATCCTACAGTGTTATGACAATTATGCATCGGATTATTACTCTGGTGGAAGCCATAATCTCGTGACTGATATGCTTTTCTTATTCATTATTCATTCAATATATTATTGTTCAATGANTTTTTTTTTTTTTTTTTTTTTTTTTTTTTTTTTTTTTTTTTTTTTTTTTTTTTTTTTTTTTTGCTTTAACTTTGGTTACGGTTGTCACATCTAATTTCAGGTTTGAATTAAAACAGACGATGCAACTTCGCAAAAACAAAAATTAGGTTTCATTTATTTTACAAATTTTTGAGCTGAGTATTACTTAGGAATCTTCAATATTTTCCAAAACGCTTGACCTTTAAAACTTTTCGAAGACATTTTTTTCAAGCCTTTTTTTTCCAATTGGATGCTTGCAAATGACGTCACGCGTGAATAAGCCAATCATGTTCGACACATACGCATGACGTAGCTATCAGGTATTCAATTAAATATGATCTGGAAATAGTAAGCCTTAAAGCTATAACGTTAAAACGCCATCCATGCGATCAGTTTCAAGTACCCAATTGTAAATTTTTGTTACAAATTTTTTTTTTGTTTTTTTATTTCAAGAGAATTTTGAAAATAAAGAAAATGTAATGTCACTAAGCATCGTAAATGTTATGTCGTAAGCATCACTTGAAACTGTCTTCTCGCCTTTGCAGCAGATATAAGCAAATCACAACACATCCCTTTGTGCTTACATAATATTTCAATGGTCACCAGCATACATATTTTACTATACTATTCAAAAAAAATTTGAAAAGCTATTACAATATTAATACTTATTTCAATTTTAAAAAAAAATAGAATTTTTAGGAAAATGTTAAAAAAATATTAATTTTAAATATCAAATTTATATATTTTTAGGTATTTCTCTTATCCGCTGTAGCAACCATTGCTCTGGCACACCTGCATGAAGTAAGTTCATTTAAATAGTATGCCTTATTATAATTTAGATTCAATTTGTTCAGATACTTATTTTTTATATTCCTTTCGAAATAATTATGATATTTAAATTAATTTAGAACTAATTATTTTGTTTGTATCCATTCAGCATTAATTATATATTTTAGCTCCATTACATCGCATTAAGTTATGATAGGAATAAAATATCTTATTTAGCTTTAAAATATACTAAATTTTCTTATTTTAAGTTTTGATGAAGCTATTTTATATGATTTAATGTGAATACTGCTGATTTGAAGATATAACACTATTTAAAAGTTTTGCATACTTCGTCCAATAAAAAAACTCAGTGCTGATTTTTGAATCATATTTAGATATTAGGTCTTACTATCGATATTTGGAAATACTTAATTGTCCAAAATAATGCTCAAAATTAAGCGAAAGAAAATAATTGAAGATATGTAACACATATTTAAGTCGCATTTATAGATCAAATTAACAGACACATTAGTTGTTAGCATTTCATAAATCAGTACCAGAAAAAAATAAAAAAAATTTCGAAATTTTTCGATGAAGCTTATGCTGAATGTATTAATTCCATTTCATCTGTAACATTCATTAAAGTAATTTTTCTTATTTAGCCAATTCACCATGCACCCAAACCCTACAAATTCGGATACAGCATCAAGGACAAACATGGAGAACAACACAGAGAGGAATCCGGAACAGGAGGACACGTGACTGGCAGCTACGGGTTCACAGATGATAGAGGCATCAAAAGACAAGTAAACTACGTTGCTGACCATGCTGGATTTCGAGCTCAGGTCAAGACCAACGAACCTGGAACCGCCAATCAAAATCCAGCTGCCGTTCAACTGATTTCCGATGCCCCTTACACCGGTGGTGAAGGATATTTGGGTGTCCCTGCAGCAACAGCTGGATACGGACTTGGTGGTCTAGGTTACGGATACGGAGGACTTGGTGCAGGATATGGTGGAGCTTATGGTGGATATGGAAATCTTGGATATGACGGAGCTTATGGAGGTTATGGACAGGGAATCTTGGGTGGCTTAGGCTATGCCAGATATGGATATTAATGTATATATATTTAAATTATATTAAAATAAATTATTTAGCAAATTACTCCTTGTACTTATTTATTTCTATTAAAACATCTGATACAATATTTAAAAAAAATTCAGATTAATATTGTCTCTAAAAAAATTTATTTTATACTATACACTGTAATCATCACGCCAAAAATAAGAATAAAAAGTATACACCTTGCACGTTTCAAATTAATATTGAAAAATTGAATATTTGTAGGCATAAAAATGTTTTGAAAAAAATAATGTAACTTCATGTGTACCATATTTTTAAGTAAAACGTTTTAAAATGAAAATAAATAGCGTATCTTAAAAAAATATATAATACGCAAAAAATTAGCTTGATTATACCTTAAAGTATATCTATCAGGTCTGCTGCTTTTTCCCACTTTTTTTAACAGGAGTGTTTAAAAATAGAAGATTTCTAATTCAGCCAGTAGTTAAGTGTTTAGATTCGAAAGAAATTCATGACAAAGATTTTTCTGTTTTAACTGCTTTGCTAATGTTTCAATAAATCAAACGTGAAGTAAACATCGGCTCCAAGGTCAAAAAACGTGACCTAAAGTGGAGTGTTTTTGAGGTTTTTTCACAAACAACTCTCTAATTTGAAAAAATATAAATCGGTACATTTTGCGTAAAAGGAGCATTAATTTATGTTTTGTTTCAATAATGCTTGACCTGCTGTGAAAATTAAACTAAAATGTCAGTTTTTTAAACAAATTCTTTTTTTTTTTGCCGGAATGAATGCCAAAAGTAAATAAAACCATTTTGGTAACAAAAATGTTTGATAAAAGGCTACTTTCATAATGTTTTGACTGCACTTTTTCGCTTAGTTATGCCACTAATTTACCAATCCTCAGACCCTGCTATTCTATCGGGAGGTAGACATAGGTTGAAAAACTTTTGATCTACGTTTACCTCAACCTTTGACCTGTATTTACACTCTGAGTTTAACACACCATTTTGTTTTTAAGCGATCAGCTAGCACTGAGGTCATAAGTCACGTGTCTGGGTATCAATGATCACCATCTCCTCAAGTTGCAAGTACCCAATTGTCTACTGTTAAATTTATATCAGTAGGGAGTTCTAAGCCAATGAGAAACTCAAACTTCTCTCCAAAACGATCCAATCGAAATATTTGTATGATTTTTTAAGATAAAGTGGTTTTAGTAGCTTCTCTCCCCTACTGTAAAAATTTCAAGTCGGTAACTCAAATAATTCTGAAGTTAAAAGAAAGACACAGATACGCAAACTCTTCATTTTATTAATGAAGATTATTTCAAGTCGCATTTTTATGTAAAAAAAATACCATTTAAAATCTTTAAAAAAGCATGTGTTTTATTACCTATTATTCTTACAATTTCATATTCCTGTCTTATGTATTGCATGGTTATAACGAGTTCAATACTTATTACTTACATGAAAAAGTAACAATATTTTTGCTTGCAACATCTCACGTTATAACGTGTATTTTGGATGGCTGGGGTTGTAATATTGAGCTTTTACTTTAATTAATGTAACACAGTGGCAGTAACCAGCTAGTATTTTTACTATTTAACAATAAAAACCATTTTCTTTTATTAGTAAACTTCGTCACCGTATTTTCGTTTCAAATTACGCTATTTAATGAAGTAATACATATTGTAGAAAAGACATCAAAGAAGTTTCTGTTGATAGACAAATAGAGCCAAAATAATACGTTCCAGATTAACAACACTATTTTTGGGGAGGGAAAACAAACTTTATTAAAAAAAGAAAAAAATTACATTTCTCCATTTACCTACTCTCACCTTAGCATGAAGGGGACAGAAAAGAGTCATATTTAAGGAGTGAAAAAATAAAGATAGTCAAAACATCAAGGAAGTAGTTGTTATTAAAACATTAATGTTTCTAATTTTTTTTTACTTCATGTCAGCATTAAATGAAATTTGTTTAAAGAGTTGACAATTTAGGCCTACTTTCACAATAGATTGAAATTATATTTGAAACAGAACGTATCATATTGTTTCTGATTTCATGCAAAACTTACCGTTAAAAACTTTTGTACTTACACTGTTTGTGGGACATCTTAAAAAACAGCAAAAACACCCTATTTCAAGTTATGTTTTTTGATCTAGAAGCTAACACTCACTTCCGTGAAAGGAGAAAACTTAGCATGCAAAAAAGATATTATCAAAGAAATTAGAAACAAAAGGAAACTTTTGTCTGCAATTATTTTTTCCGAACTTTGTTTGTTTTTGTTTCTTGGCTACTTGGATAACCATTCAAACCTTAGGAAAGTGAGAAACGTTAAAATTTTCAAATTTCACTATGCTGTAAAAAAAAAATCAAGCTTAGACACCAAATTCAAGACGACTAATACCTCCTAAATTTGAATACGACCCCAGTTTGGTTTTCCTTCACCCAACGTTATCTGGAAAAATCCTCTCTCTATATTTATGACATTTCGAGAATTTTATGGTCATGTTTTTGATTTGTATTAAAGAAGAGTTTTGAAACTAACCTTTTTGCTCTTCTTTTGAAGCAAATTAAAAAATTTTATTACCAAATTTTCAGCACGTTTTTTTCTTTTAATTTTTAAATTTACTTTCTTAAAGCACCAATAATCCCCCCCCCAAAAAAATGTCTTCTTATTAAAAAAAAATAATATTTATCCACAATATTGGCTAAAAGTAGGTAAACGTGGGGGGAAAAAAAGTTCACGTGCAATGAATCTTCCAAAGCAATAACTTTGGGTCTCTTCAAGGGAGTTAACGGCTAAAATTCTACTTTGAGTTAGAAAGATGAAAACTACTAAGACAACTTTCTATGTATAAACAAACCTCTTTTTAAACATTTTTGAATTCTTGACCCATTATTAGCCACAAACTGTAAAATATGGCTCAAATAACTTGATCAAGAGAGTAGTTGAATTTTGAACTTCAAAACGACTTCAAAACAACACAACTTCAAAAGAGTAAAATTTTTAAATGTTTTATTTCTTAAGAACTATTCCACTAATTCTCGTCCAATTCCGATCATCCGATTTTTTTTAATCAGGTTATAATTTTCTGATCCAGACTTTTATGAATTTGCCAAATTCTACTTTATGTATCTTTTATTTAAAAAAAAACTGGAATGTTTATCTTCATTTTGAATAATATTTACTCTGTTTTGAAATTATACAAGTTTTTTAACAATATTTTTTTTAGTTGATGTTTTTTATTTAAGCCCCAATATGCTTTTAATGAGCTCCATGTCTTGGCATAAAAGTCACACTATTAATTATTTTATCTAACTTTGTTCTATTACTAATATAAAAAGAGTGATTAATGTCAAAGTTGAACTAATTTTAGTCTGAAAATATAGTTTTGGTTAAATTCTTAACAATTTATAATTAATACAAAAAATTACTACTCAATTCTAACGATGTAAAAATCTATTTCAAAAATAAGTTATAACACTCGATGTATAAATTTAATATTAATATTGTAGATAAAATATTATTTTGGTAATAAAGTTGAACTTGTTTTTTATTTCATAAAGTAGTTTCACAAATCACAATTAAATATCAGCTAGGAAGCGTAGAAGGTTAACAGAACTTTGGTAGTACACATTTTCCAACTTTCATAAAAAATCTTCCGTCATTTGAAGTTTTACTCATACTTTCGAAAGTAATTTATCTTCACCTTCTTTGGTGTATAAGAAAATAATTTTAACGAAATCTTGCAGAAATTTCAAAGTCATATCGATAGAACTAATAAAGTCAAAATGATTCCAAATTTTCCTTAATTATTATTTTTCCACGTGTCTATCCCAAATATGATACCTATTACTGGAATCTTACTCTTGATTGTCAAAATTTATATTAATCAAGTAATTTTTGTATAATACTTATTGTTTTCGGGGGGGGTGTGTAAGACTCATTGCCACAGTCCCCATTTCAAGGACCTTGGTACACACACAATTAGATGAAAAAGATAGTTAAATAATAATTTATTTAATTATCATTACACTATATTCAAAGAAAACAGTCAACTAGCTATAAATAAGATGGTAATTAAGCTGTTAACTGTGAGAACAGCTTATTAACTGCTTCCAACTAATACGGTTGAACAACCATTATTTTGCAGCACCTACTAAGTCCACCTGAGGAAGCTACTTACCTCCTAACAACTACTCACATATTTTACCAAGAGGGCTAGTCTATCAGTCTCATGACTGACAGAACTGGGATTCAAGATGCAGCATCTGCACCATAATATTTCCTCCATTTTCTTCACCACATTAAGAGTTCCTACTCTCCCCAATTTGTATTCTGCACTCTCTTATGTCCTTCACCTAACGAAAAGCCTAGATCCTATGTTCAGTTGAAGCTCCTTTTTTATGTTTTTAAAACTATGCTAGTTGTAAATGGTTAAAAAGACCATATAGTTTTGTATACGGTCTTTTGTTTTATACGACACTAGCTGTAAGCGGTTTCAAAACCGTAAAGATTTTTTTCAATGAGTTTTATGTTCAATCGATTGGACAACTTGCAGCCAATTATTTGGCCATAATTTTAGAATGAAAATTCTAACAGTGTGTATAATTATTTTCAGTACCTATTAAAACAATTTTTAATACCTCAGTACCAGAAGTACTTATTACTAAAATTAATAAAGCGTCATTTTCGTTAATAATAGTGTTGTGATTTTTCACGGTTCCCTTTAACGAATAATTTCTCTATTAGTTTTTCTTTTTAACACACAACTTTTTTATTGCATTTACTGATGACTTTTAAGTTCCTTACTTTTTTAGAAATACGATTCGAAAGCATAACTTAAAACAAAATAATCTTGTTGTTTCAAATAACTTAGGAGATAGAAATTCGGAGAAATAGCCTTCACATAATAAGCCCGTTAATCATTGATCCTATCTGACATAACAAATAAATAATTAAATATTAATGAAGGCGGAATGTTTTATTTTTTGATTGAATAGAGCTATAAGCTAGCAAACATCATTTATGTTAGCTTTTAAATTTTTGAAAAATCATAATCGTCTGCAGTTAAATTTATAACAAAGACAATTGGGTATACTATAACCTACGTCACAGCTCTTGTTATTCCTACTAAATTTAACTAGTAAGCAGCATTTTCTGCGAACCTGATTTTTAACAACAAGTAAACATTAAACGAAGCATGTTGTTATAAGTCGCTACTCTCCAGGTTGGAATTGTATTAATCTAGTTCCTTTTGAAATAATTTATTTTGTTGTTTTATCTAAGTTCATGAATTTAGTGAACATATTTAAAACTCAGTTTATTTATTAAACTAAAAGGTAAATGTTATTCCTAGTAAAATTTTCGAAATGGAAGTAGTTGTGTTTTTTTCATATAATACCCAATTGTTAAATGTAGGAGAAAAATTCATTTTTCAAGCATCCATTTTGAATGGATTGATTGTCGATAATACAGAACATTTAACATTCTGTTTAAAGGCAGCTAAAAACTGAATTTACTGCCTTGTCAGCAGTTGTATTTCATCATTAATTGGTACATTTTATGACTAGGTGAGAAGCACAAATAGTAATCATTCTTGACATAAATGCAATTTCATGAATTATTTTTTTTGAAGCAGTTGATGAATTGAAATATCTTGTTAAAATATATTTCTAACATCTGTTTACATTTATAAATTTTAATATTTTCATCAAAAAGTTAGATTTTGCTGCTAAAAAAAAATCAATTTTTAGATTTTCGCATTTGAGTTAACTAATAATGCAATTTAAAAGAACACGTAGTACATTTAAAACGTGTTTAGACATTTTTCTACAATACGGAAACTCATCAAACTTATGTTGATAGACTTCGCTCTTTAATCTGAAGAACGTTTGGATGTATTAGTAAACTAGATCATTTAAATAGCCAGAAAACATTTGTTTTCTACCCTGCCGAGTAAACTGGTTTTGATTGGATTTGAAGTAAAGTTCTGTGTATTTTCTTTAATTTCTTAAGTAACTAAACTAAATATAACAATTTTTTTAATGTTTTAAGAAAATTGAGTTTCGTGGTACGAGATGTACTTTCAATGCAGAAGAAAATTAAGCTATCGATAAAAATGTGATGTACAGAGTTAGTGCCAATAGTCTCATTCCTTCCAGATATTAGTATCTTTTGCTTAAGTGTAAATTATGAAAAATTATTTTAAAAGAATTTTGTGTGCTAGCTTCTGAATATGATACCTATTTTTTATGTTATAAATTCATCTATAAGATCTTACAAAGTTTGTAATTATTTTTTTTATAAATTTCAATTCACTGAGAAATCAATATTGGAAAGATCAATGTAATAGTTTGGTTTCTTTGTTTTCCTCAACAATGTAATTTTTTCACATTTCATTTAAATAATCAAATGCAAAAAAAGTATTATTGGAGTATAGCTATAACAATACCTAGATCAAAATAGCTGAGAAATGAATGTAAAGTTTTATTGTTTAAACAATGTTTCCGAAAAAGTTAATTGTTGAGAACAGGAACAAAATCTTTTAAAAACTATTTGTTGGCCATTCTTTTTTGAGCTATACTCAGTGTATGTTGTCAATTTTGACGGCGATTTTGAAAAGCTTTAAAAAAGTGCGATTATGAGTGAATTATTTCACCAAACCTTTACGCCTATCTGGCGAATGCATAGGAAGCAATTTCGTTTGTTTAAACAAGCGATTATTAATCACTGGTTAGACCAGATGATGAAGTATCCTCGGCCTATGCGTAAGCCTATACTTTTTATTTTATTCAAATGTTAGCAGTCTTGCAGTTTATAGAATTTTATGTAGATAATACTTAGAAAAGAGATTTACACTCTTTCAAAGAAAAGAAATTTTAAACGTTTGTAGCAAGACAATAAAAAGTTGCAACTAATGTTAATGGCACTAAATGTCATGTATATTGTGGTGCCACAATAGACATTGCATATTTCCTTGCTCTTAAAATTTCATTGCTATCTTAAACTTATTATTTTTAATCTTTCTTAACCAAATTTTTATTAAATTAAACCTTATATTTAATTATTATCAAAATTTATCAAAAAGCTAATATAAAAAATACTTTATTCTTCTCATAAGAATCAATGTAACGCTTAACTTTTTATTTTAATACTTATGTAAGGCACATTAATTCTCTAAACCGAAAACAAAAGTTTATTCATAACTTTTTGTTAGTTATTTTTTACCACAAATATGTTTTTCAGTTACGTGGTAGTACAAATTCACACAGTCTTTTGGGCGATTCGCTTTCGCCAAATTATTTTCAAATTTATATTGATTATGGGGGATGGCTTTATTTTTGGCTATGTTATTTTTTGATAAATCACCAATCTTGGATCTCTTTCCTTGCTCTTAACTCTCCGCTGGGAACAATTCAGTCACTTTTCAATTTTGCTTTTGATTTGTCTGATCATGGAGTAGTTATCTCCCATGACCGGTCCTTATTAATGTTATTATTCAAAATTTACTTAACTTAGAAAGTCTAATTATGAATGAAGTATAATTTTGTATTTCCAGCTCTACACTCTACAGATACTAAATAAAAGCTTTATTATAATTATAATTCTGATTTAATCTTCAACAGTCATTTTCATTATCTTATCTGCATCACAATCTTCAATTAGCCAATTATATCTTACAACTTCCAACCTCACCTGATTTCCATCTGTACACACAGAATATTGCTGCGTTACGCTTTCCGACTTGCACAGAGAATCGTTGGTCTACGAACTAAACAAGGAGTTAGACTCACACTATGAAGATCCCGGTTTCGAATCTCGCTTCGGGCTTGGTAATAAGTCTCTCTATTCTATATGTCCCTCTTCTGTTGTTGGGATAACATTGGTCCACCTAGATGGTACCCACAAAAAGTGATCAACAATGCCACCCTTAATTATTATTTTTTTTGAGAAATACACCTAGAATGGTTAAAGATTTCTTTACTCTTGACGAAATCCATTTCTTCGAAGAAGTGGCGATAGTTATTTCGTCACTTTGGTAAAATGTTCGCTTGGAGCATGCAAGGATATCGTTTCGCTCAAAGTGAAGAAAGTACCTTGAGATTTGAGTATCCACTTTTACACAGGAAAAAAAATCGAAATTAGTACATGCTTCCTGCTATTTAATTATCCGAAATTGGATTTAATATATTGATTTCTGCGTATACCAGAGCATGTTTGTGCGCAACAAAATTACTGTGAATTTGTAACCTAACTCCACCCAGTGTTTTACTTTTAGCTTAAAATGCCGCTTTTCATAGCATGTAATAATTAAATATCTCTAAACTCTACTTTTTAGTGTTTGTTGCTGTGAAAGAATAGAATTGAAAAAAGCAAACAAGTGACACTTGGATTTCAGAGCATCCCAATTTCAAAGCTTCACATTTAGTTTTTTTACTATTTCGAAAATTAAACAAAAAATACGAAAAAAGTTGTTAAAGGGAATCGGTAAAAAAGTAAGTAAGTTTTACAAAATTAAACCTAATAAACTATTTATCAGTAAAACAATGCATTATGTCCCTAATTTTTTGCCTGCGAACAGGATCAACTAAGAGAATACAAAATAAATTTTAAAGAGTTTTATGGAAATATGACATTTTTAAAGAAATTATGATTTAAAAGCAAGAAACCTTCTATGCTACAAGACGTAAATAAATTGCAGAAATAATTTAAAATAAACATAACTAGAATTTAACTTTTATTCATGTATCTTCGTAACAAAAATAGTATTCTGTGAAATGATAACCTCTTCTAAATCTACAATTTTCATTAAATGAAACATATTTGCTAATATTTTCTCCTTTAGAGATTTGAATTTCGTTTTTATGCACTACCTCTAACAATATTTGTTTCTGAATTAGGAATATTTCGTAATAAAAATAGTAAAAGTGTAGGAAAAAATCTAAACGTCTTCCTACGAAATTATTAATGTCACAAAAGATAAAAGTTTGATTTACGATGAAAAGAAATTTAAAAAGGATACAAATGACGTTCCAGGACCAACTAATTATACCTATCATGAACATCAGCGGATATCTTTACGTTATTTTCCAAAAACTGCGCTAGACTTTTTAGAAGTTAGACTTACTTTAAATAACTCCGAAGCTATGTCCTTTGACATTTTTACAATACAACATTCTCTTTCATTTNATTACCAGAATTGTGCTGTTCCTTTTTACCAGAAAAGTCATTATCACGCAGTGAGATAACTTAACAATAATATTTTTATATTTCAACGAATTTTTGGGTTGTGCATGCATTTCTATTCTTACTCATTTTGTTTTGTAATGAACTGGGTGGTCATTGTAACACAATTTATATTTTCACAACCCTAAACAAAAATGTATATTAATATGAATAACATTGAGGGTTTAAAATAAATTTCTATGAATTTCTATGAATATTTCTACAAAATGGTATTCACATCGATTGAATCACTGTTGAGAATAACCGGACGAGAAATTGTAAAACCTGCTGTATTGCAGGAAAAATCAGAAAGAAATTGAAAGCTGAAGAAATTCAAAGAATTTTAAGATGTTCTAAACATGCATTTGTGAATAAAATGCATATTTCAATTAAAATGTTATTCCCTGAGAAAAATATTGATATATATTTTTAAAATAATGATTTTTTTAAATTTATAATCAACTCTTTTCTTAAAATGAAAAAACACGCAATGTTTAACTTATTTAAAAATATACATACACTGAAATTTATTGAGGTTCATTTTATGTTGTTTCTTAGGATTGCGGCAATTGATTTTGGAGGTTCTGAGGAACCAGGAATTGTTGAAAACATTTCGGCCCATCCATTAGGTGATGAGGTTTTTAAAAACATCAGGTATGCTAATTTTTCCTTAAATTAAATTTTCTTCAAACTTTCAGTTAGTATTTTTGGTATATTGTTTTCTTTCTGCTATTCCAAATGCTTACAATTACACAGAAAATTATTGAAACTCATAGTTACAAACACACAGCTGCAAATATACAAAATCTCACTTTTTAACATTAAAATGTTAATGATCATAAAAATTATATCCAAATTATGATCTTATAAATATTCATCAACGAAACCTATACTTTTATGATGAAAATTTTAATTTTTTTAAGGTATTTTTTAAGTATGCAGGTTGTGATTTAACAAATAAACAGATCTGCAAATTTAATTTATGCAACATCTTTTTAATAACTAAAGATATAGAAGAGGCTCTACCACAGGAAATATAGTATTGCAAGAGATTGGCCCATGTAAATTATTAACTGTCTATATATTTATTGAAAAAAAAACTAATTAAATCCTTAAACGAACTTCGAGGCCTCTTTTATTAAAAATACAAAACTTAGATATAACTTAGATTTGAAAAAATCAATGTAATATTCATTTACGTAAAATATAAACGATCTGGTAAGAAAAAAGCTTCTCTTAAATCAAATATGATATGTGAGCAACTAAATACTAGTCTCCACAAATTCCAACAGTAATAAATATTTAACCTTAAGTGTATTAGTTAAAAGTCTATTTAGCTACTATGTAAACATGAAATATGTCAGAAAAATTGATTTATTGTCCTTTTAACATTATAACGTTAAAAAGGATAAAATATTTTTAAAAAAAACAAACAGATAAAATTAACAAATTTTTAGACAACATCAAATTCAATTTTTTTTAAAAAAAACATAACCGATAACATTTTAATTATTTTATTATTAAACAGAATTCTGCCAATGTTAGTGAATTTTTTAAGTTGTATGAATCAAACATTTAAAGCATTACATGCAAAATATTACATCTTAAGTAATATTCAGCAGTGTTTTTTTTTAAATAATTTGCATTTACACATTTTGCAAGAAATAAATCACCAGTTTTTTTAAGTGTGATAGATGTATACATAGATGTGGTAGATGTATACATAGATGTATACATCAAAATGTATACATCTATGTAATATAAATCTTGCCGAAATAGTAAACAATTAAATATTATTATTTTAGTGTTAAACTTGATGTGAAATATGATGAATATGGATGTTATGTTGAGGCCGAGTGTAAGGATGGTTTTGTTGCTCAGACTCAAACGTGTGAGAATTTTAGAGTTGTCCTAGTTGGCAACGATGATGAATATGGATTTAATGATGAGTCTGATGTTAAGGAAGGTTTAGTTGAGAAAAATCCAGCTTATGAGAATGATGAGAATATAGGGTACGCAAATTTATATTTAAATTGAGTTTAATTAGTACTTTTCAACATCTCTCCTAATATTGCTTGTCAGTGTTGAAAATACATAAAGCTCTTTAAAGTTTTTTTTTATTTTTCTCAAAATGAATGCTTAACATTTTGACTTCCTTAAAGACATCATAGTAGTCAAAATAGCGCATATTTTTAAGCATTAAAACAATTTCAAATGTTTTAAATAACTCTACTCTTAATAGTTCTTAAAATATCAGCGATTATAGTAGTCAATGATTTCCTATAAGCTAACACTAACTTTATTTTTTAAATAAAAAAGAATCTAAAAAATTTATGTTAGCGATTAGACAAAATTTCAATTTCTTATTATTCTAATTTAATAACTTTTATAAGGTCCTGCACATATATGGCAGTACTTTTACGAATTCCATTTTCGCTGCGTATTTACTATCCTATAAGTTTAAATAATATTTTCACTTATAGCGTATAAAATGCTAAACACTGTAAAAATTCATATAAAATACAGACTCCTATTTTTTGATCAGGTTAAAAATTTAAAATATATTCATCTATGTATTACAAATCGTGAAAAATGACTTTTTATCATTTTAGTGATGACCAAATTGTGAAATATGATGAATACGGATTCTTTGTTGAATCTGATTGTATTGGGGATTTTGTTGCTCAAAATCCGACTATGGAGAATTGTAAAAATATTAGGTATGCTAATTTGTTTACATTTTGAATATTTTTAGTATTTAAGTAAAAATGTTTTCTGAGCTTGAGTATCAATATTTGGGGCAACAAAAGGATACTTCTAAGTTTATTTTTAGCAAATTTTTTTTCAAATTTTAATTGCTTTACAAGATTTAAATCTCAAAAAAATATATTATAATTTTGAGAAAGACAAATATTTTAGAAAAATATAATTTAGAATACTAGTGAACTTCAAAGTACTGCACTTTGATAAAATTTGTTTTTATTCATATAAGTTATGATTTTTTATTTATATTGTTCTGAGCTCTATTTGACAATTAAATATTGCTCGAGAATAATAAATTTGGAGAATAATAGGCTATTTAAACCTTAAATTTACTTTATTTAGTTAGAATCTTAACTGAAACCTGATGACTATAATATTTTCTGTTTAATAAGACTGTATAGTATGCTGAATAGTTTTGAAATTTCAAGAGTGTGTTGAATACTAATATTTTTAGTCTAAATTTGGCAGAAACGAAAATAAAAATTAAATTGTATCTGAATTTCCTTCTCTTGCCTTTCTTTTTAATAAATTAAACGGGTGTAGGAAAACAACTCATTACATTCTTATTATTTTTATTTAGATTTGTACTTTTCCTCATTCTCTGTTTTTCTTAAAAAATAAATTGAAAAAAAATCAAGATTAAAAACTAAAAGAAAATTTATGTAAAAAAAATGCGATAAATAAGGAATGGTATTTTGAAGGTCTTCAATAACACTCTATTATCAATAAATTTACAAGATGTTTTGTAATGACGGCTCTTAGTATGCAATTATAAAATCCATGTCCTCAATGTAGATTGAAAATGTACACTTATTAGGAATAATGAATTTTAACAACGATAAGATACAAAATGCTATTGAAATATAACCAATTCCTAATGAGGAAGGTGTAACAGAAAGCATCAAATAATTTTATATTACGAAAAGAAAAATCACAATTATTAAAAATACCACTTAGCTTTATCAGGCAATTAAACTTGCTTCCATACTTTAGTCTCCCTTTTCTTGGTATTGATTCTTTAGAATTCAATCACCTTTTTTTTACTTGCTTAAACAATAATTTACGACAATGATAGTTCATTAATTGCCAAGCAAAGTAAAGTTAATAAGACAAAAGATAAAAAAATTAGTAAAGCACTTTCTCGAATTCAAACTAGCACTATTCTTAGTATTAGCAAAATTTGTATTTTTAGAGTATTAACATATTTTCACTTTAGAATTACAGGCTAAAATATTTTAATGATAATCAGTTTTCACGTTGTATTAAAACAAAATTTGTGTATACTTTTGCTAATTACTCACACACATGTTAGAACTTTACCCTCTGGTATATTAAAAATAAAATATTATTCTATGAAACAAAATCAATGTTGAATTTCTAAATAGAAAGTTGATTATAAAAAACAAAGCATTTTTTAATCACAAAAAATGATGAAAATTTTTTATATTTCTAAAATTTATGTACTGAAAATTATATCAAAATATATTATGTTTATTTATAATTATAGAGTGACAGATGATGTTGGAGGTTCTGGGGAACCTGGAAGTATTGAAAATGTTTCTGATGAGAAACAAAGTATTGAGGATTTTCGAAGCAAAAGGTATGGTAATCTGTATTTAATTAGAGTTATCTTTGTAATCTTAATTTTTGTATCTTTTTTATTGCTATTTCAAGAGCTTTTGATTAAGCAGAATGCTTTTAATATTTACTCTTTTTTTCCCTGTTTTAACAACATCATTGAAAAATTGAACAATATATGTCCTGCATGCAAAATGAAAACTACGATGCATTTATGCATGACCCGTGAATAAAACTTGAATAAAAGAGGACCTTATTTAGCCGTTTTCTGTAGCTGTAAAATATAAATTTGAAAAATAAATGTATTGAAAACATATAAAAAAAATAGCTGAATACAAAGAATTATGATTTCAAAACTCCACCTGTGACATAGTACTTTCCTGACTTCATAGCCACTATTAAAAAATAGTGTTTTATTTTTACTTTAAATGTGCCAAAAATAATTGCTTATAATTGTAATCGTAAGATATACAAGTACTTTAAAAAATTTATATAATCTAACCTTTTCTGCCTGTACTTTCAAATTGTTTCCCTGATAATACTCATAACGTTCCTGTACATAATTAGAAAACGAATTTTTATGTTTAAAATAGATTATAATATATTCTTCTAATAAAAAAATTAGTACTATCTTTACTTCATAGCCACTATTAAAAAAATGCTTTATTTTCGCTTCAAATGTGCCAAAGAAAAATAATAACTTATAATTATAAGATATACAAGTACTTTTAAAAATTTAAAATAATCATATCTCATTGTTTGCAGTTTCAAATTAATTCCCTGGTAATACTCATAACATTCTTGTGCATAATTAGAAAACGAATTTATATGTTGAAAATAAATTAAAAAATATTCTCTTAATAAAAAAGTTTTTTTTTTAATGATCCAAGTTATGATTTCGTAATTATATACCACTGTAACAATACTTTTTTTGTTCATCTTTTTAATAACTAAAAATAGAGGAGTTACTGTCTTGTCAAAAGCATGTAAATTGTTCGAAAAAGTTATTGGAACATGAGTTTAAATGTTTATATATTAATTAAAGAATTAAATAATTCCATTTAATGAAATTAAACCCTTTTAATATAAAAATATACTTAAACTGAATAAAACTTCAGCTTAAGTATAAAATATTTAATGTTAATTGATAACCTTAGCAACTAAATTAAATGCAACTATAATAGTGACTCAACTATTACATAAAAATAGCAATATATCTAATATTTTTAAATTCACTAGTATTTTTTTTATATTATAATTATAAAGGCTTATTTTAATACAAAGAAACTTTACCTTGTTCACCTTTGGACACAAAACTTGTTGATTTTAAAAATAACAATATTTGTATTCTCATATGATTTAGTTGCTTATCAAAATAACTTGGTATAGATATTACTTCAATTATAAGAAATTATTTATTTTTACAGAGAGGATATTAAGGAGTGTGATTCCATTTTGAATGGTGAAGGAGGAGACTGCACTGCAGATAACAACGGAAAAAAGAAAGGGTTTTGGTCATCTTTGAAAAACCTGCTTTGTTCATGCTGCAGTAGGAAATAAGTTGGAATGAGTGGAAGTATAATGTAAAAAAAAAAAAAAAAAAAAAAAAAAAAAAAAAAAAAAGCTGAAAGGATTGAAAAGATTGTGAGATACTTGAATGTCAAAGAAGAAAATTGTACTGCTGGAAAAAAAAGCAGTTCTGTACTTAAGAAACAATTATGTCAATGAACGCAATTTCATGATTTGATAGATATGATTTTGCTTAAAGGATGGTAAAGAACAACTTGAATAACGAAGGAATTGTTTTACAGAGTGGGAAAAAAAAGAAAAAACTATTTTGCACTTAAGAACGAAAATAAGCTATTTTTCATGCCACAGAGATCAATAGTTAAATAGATATTTTTGCAAAAAAAAAAAAAAGGAACTTAAATTATAAGAAAAGTGCATAATTGGTATTACAATAAAAAAAATAGTATCACTCTGAAAAAAAAAAAAAAAAAAAAAAAAAAAAAAAACAAGGGGTACGATTATAGATCCACCTCCTCGTGGTGTACCCCGGAAACGTTTTGACGGCTAAGAGATCTATAACTTTCAACTTCATCAGTTTTTTTTTCCTCTTCTGAGATTTTTTAATCGGCTTATTTTGTATTGAAATTCAACTGACTCCGCCTTGCTTAAAAGGCTTGATTTGCTACAATCCTTAAGAAACCGTTAGATTTACATTTTCCCATGACAGGAAGCAAATTTAGAGATGAAAATTCTTTGTTGCGTCCCATTATCAACTTTATTTATTGCCTAAGTTTTGACAAACCCCCTGTAAATTTCAACAAACATAAAAAATAATATCTTATCTCAATTTTACACCATTAAACAAATGGACAATACTGATGATAAGTATGAAATTATGAAATTTTAAACATGGAAGGGGTGTCATTTCTTCAGAATCTATTCTTTATACTTCCCTCTATCATAAAATCAGCTCTCTATAATAATGAATTTCTGGTACCCACATATGTATTTCATTCGTTTAAGCTCATTATAAAGAAACGTTTCAAATTATCTATGTATATTATTTAAAAAATTATAGTATTATTTCTCTTCCCGAATTTCACAAAAGTTTCGTTCAATTCCCCCTTTTGTGTTGAAACTTTAAATTGATTTTTTTTTTTTAGTTTAAATTGATAAGTCTCAAAAACTACTGAAGATATTTGCATGAAACCTGAAATATACATTATTTAGAAATTTTACATTAATTTATTTTCAGAAAATTGGAAAACTTGTTTTAATTATATTTATATAATATATTATAAAAGAGAACATTTCAGAGGGAAGTAGATAGACCCAAATGATATTTTTAACAGTTGACAATTCTTGAAATAAGAATCAAATCTAAAAAATTTTTCATCGTTCTATCGTTCTCTTAATAAATCCCAATTCATAAATAAAAATGGCTATTTCAGCACGATTCATATCTGAATTTATTTCCGTTCCAGTTGGCTGCTTTGTAGCTCGTAAGATATTTTTACTACAAGTTTAGCAGTTAATAATTCTCGATAACTATCGATTTTTTTTTAATTTCATTTTACTCCCTAAACACTTTTTACACACGTTTGTAATTTAATGTTTTTAGTTTTTATTTTGAGTCTTATTCAGCCCTATCAAGTTTTTCAGCTGGGGATTTTTTAATGTTGAGTTGTTGTTGTTGTTAATTTACGTCGCACTAGAGCTGCACAATGGGCTATTGACGACGGTCTGGGAAGCATCCCGGAGGATACTCCGAAGACATGCCATCACAATTTTGATCCTCTACAGAGGGGATGGCACCCCCGCTTCGGTAGCCCGACGACCTGCGCGCGAAGTCGAGCACTTTACGGTAGCACAGTTTAACGAGGACCAATACCGCACACCCTCGGTCCCTACGCAGACTGATCCAAGTGGTCACCCACCCGCACACTGACCGCAGCCAGTGATGCTTGATTTCGGTGATCTGCTGGGAACCGTGTCTTAACGATCAGTCCACTACGGGACTTTTAATGTTGAGAGACAAACATTTCGCTAATTCAAAAATGACAGTAAAAAAACAATAAAATGTACGAATTTCCAATTCGGAATTGCATTTGCAATTTTTTCATCATTTAAAGTGGCCATAAAATTTATCTATTAAATCTATTTACTTATTTAAAGTAATTTTTTGATAGAGTTATCATACTAATCGAAAATATTTCTGTCATTTTGTTAGAAATAACGATAAATGGCCAAGAGCAAATACTTTAACCAATTTTAATTTACTAAACATTAATCACTAAGCTCCCCTGAGAAATTAATTGTTATATACCTCTCCCTCTAACTTCGCATGCAACTGGTTCTTTGGGTTAAGTTCAAAATTGCAAATATTCCAAAGTGAGCAGCACATCTGAAGTTAATAATTTGTTCAATGAAAAAGGAAATAAAAATCTGTTACGTAAAATTAAAAAAAAAAGTTATATAACAAAAAAGTCTTAAACAAATACACATGCGCAAGCAAATTTATTTAATTTTTGTAATGATAATATACATACTTGAAAAATTTAAATGATCATAGATCCGAAAAATTACATTATCTTTTTACCATTTCGAGAATTGAAAAATGGGCCTTCTCATTTCATATCACCTTTTTACTCTACAAACAAAATAACTTGATCCCTCATTGGACCAAAATTCAAGAATATTTCCTCAATAAGGATTCAAAGAATCGTTATTTCTCCGATATTGGATTATATAGAACTGTTCGATTCACCTCATATTTTACAGCCACTTTACAACCAATATTATCCCTATATAGAACTGTCCGATTCACCCAATATTTTACAGCCACTTTACAACCAATATCAGCCCTACATAGAATTCAGCCGGTTTTTATATTCATTGTTAAGCCAATATAGTCTCTATATTGACCCTATATAGGCCATTCTTGAACCAATATTAAAAAATCAAGAAATCCCAATATTGGTCCCTCGCTGTATGTTCAGATAGGACTTAATATGTCAATTTTGGCCATTATATAGGCCTATTAATACGGGCCAATTTTGAACCCAACTGGGGCCAAGGTAAACTTATTGCTTGGGAAACTGAAAGAGCAATATACTTACAAGATATTCATTATAATTTCAAATTAATCCTTTGAATAATTCGCTTCCATTGATGTCGTTATCTTAAAAATTTACCAATATCTTTTAAAATAGAATACGTGATTTTGCAAATCTCAGCTTTTGATTTCACAACGTTAAATATTTCAATTTAATTATGCCTCTTATCAATCTTTCAATCTATGCCAATCAATCGAGTGTTGAAAAAATTCCATTCATTTCTTCTTTTTGATCGAATTAAATTCAATCTAAATCATTCATATATAAGTACGACCATAACATTCAGACAGTATTATTCATATCAAACTCAAGTAATCAACATGATCGCTCAGGTAAAATTACTTTTTCCATTTTTTATGAATGTTTTTTTTTTTTTTTTGTATAATATTTCACTTCCAGTAGTTATTGAAGAAAAAATAGTTATTTTAAAAGTGCTTAACTTTGTAAAAGAATTCTTTTCCTTAAAAACGCTATTTGTTAATAACTTCTTTATCAATAATGCAGCTAAATTTAACTTGTTACTTAATGAAAATTAGTTCATGCTTTGTAATTAAATCAAATTTCATTACTATCTAATAAATTGTAGCTTTAAATAAATATTGAACATAAAAACATATTTAAAAAAGTTTTAAAAATTTATATTTTTAAACTAATTTTCAGTTATTATACATCATTTATTAAGTAATTGTCATAGTGAAATTATTTTTATATTAAGATATGATTTGTTTCAAAAAATTACAGTACCTTTGAAAATGTAAACAAAAATTCATATTTTATGATAATACATTCTTTTAAGGGTTTAAACGATTTGTCCAAAGCTTAAATAGATTAAATTCTGTAAGTTTTGAACAATTTACTGTTATTTTTCTTCAAAATTTGAAAAAAAAAATAATAGTATTATAATAATAGTATAATAATAATAATATATTAAATATTGTAAACAAAAATTCATATTTTATAATAATACATTCTTTTAAGGATTTAAACGATTTATCCAAAGCTTAAATAGATTAAATTCTGTAAGTTTTAAACAATTTACTGTTATTTTTGTTCAAAATTTGGAAAACAAAATAATGAATTATATTGAAGTCTGGCTTTGTTAATAAAATGAAAGTAAAACTTAAACATATTTCGAGTTTTAAAGATGTTATTCTATTTAATGCTTCTTAAAGTTAAAATGACTAATTAAAAATATTTTTTTTCCTAATATTGCTTATAATGTTTTTAAATTTTAAAAATATCTCAAATATTAATCATTAAAATATTATGTATAATTTTTTAAGCAAGTTTCTTGATTAGTTTTTGGATACCAATTTGTGCAAACTATTCTAAGTAGCATCTAAATTGATAAATATCAATGCATTTGATGAAAAAACTATTTTAAAAACAATTTTTTGCATTAATTTCTCAGAGCAGTTTATTTACTTATTCATATATATTATTAAAATTAATAAAAAAAATGTTTTTACGTTAATTTAAAGAAGCATGAGTATAACTTGAAGTAAAATTTCTTATTTATTAATAGACATTTAATATTATAAATGTAAATCAAATCCAAGTAATAAAAAATGATAAAAATAGTTCTTAAAAAATATTAAATCATATAAAAAAATAAAAGTAATAGTTCTTCATTACGTTGCGATGAAAGTTTATAAATAGCTCATGTAAAAAAATATTAATTAAACATATTTGAGTTGTTAAATGATTGTGAAATAAATTAGTAGGAATAATAAAAAAATTAATTTTGTATGCTCCTTACTAAATCTATACATAATAATAAGCGCGGCTGTGTGCGTGTCTGTTTGTCTGTCTGTAATCACAATATATCGCCCCAGAAGCCTCGCTCAGGCACAAAACTCGGCACATAATTGTTTTTTGACATAATGAAAAATAATTTTTTCTCTTTTTTACAAAAATTTGGACTAGTTTTTTAGTTATCAGTCATTTTGTAAGAAAATCTATGCTTTTTCGTCTTCAAAGAGCCATATTCAAAAAACTATTAAAAAATGCATATACTTTTCTCCATTCTTATAAATGTATGCTAATGCGAACCTTACAATTTAAATATTAATTTTCGACAACTTAAGCCTATAATATACGAAGGAATTAATGATTTAATTGTAAGGTTCGCATTAGTTTACATTTATCAAAGTGGAGAAAAGTTTAACTTTTGTCTGCAGCAGAACTGGATATGAAGACAAAATTGCAGGACAGGAACACTTTAATTGTCCACTAATCTTCAGATTTCCTGCTATGTTTTAAAAAACTTTATTTGTGAAAACTCTTAGCGTGGCGGACAGCAGCTGGACGCCTTAGGCGGCTAGTGAAACATAAATTAGAGAACTTAGATTAACTCATTTTTATTGTTAAATCCAATCAATTATTCCACATTTAAACATAAAAATCAAAGCAAAGAACTGTTTAGAGTTTATTTGTTTTTTTTTTTTTTTTTTTTTTTTTTTTTTTTTTTTTTTTTGCTTTAACTCTGGTTACGGTTGTCGCATCTAACTTCAGGTTTGAATTAAAACAAAAGATGTAACTTTGCAAAAACAAAAATTAGGTTTCATTTATTTTACAAAATTTTGAGTTGAGTATTACTTAGGAATCTTCAATATTTTCCAAAACGCTTGACCTCTGAAGCTTTTCGAAGATATTTTTTTCAAACCTTTTTCCTTCAATTGGGTATAATATGAAAAAAACACAACTACTTCTACTTACTAGGAATAACATTTACCTTTTAGTTTAATTAATAAGCTGAGTTCTAAATATGTTTACTAAATTCATATTTCAAAAGGAACTAGACTAATACAATTCCAACCTGCCGAGTAGCGACTTATAACAACACACTTCGTGTAATGTTTACTTGTTGCTAAAAATCAGGTTCGCAGAAAATGCTGTTTTTTAGTTAAATGTAATAGGAACAACACATCCTGTGACGTAGGCTATAGTATACCCAATTGGATGCTAGCAAATGACGTCAAGCGTAAGTAAGCCAATCATGTTCGACACATACGCATGACGTAGCTATCAGATATTCAATTAAATATGATCCGGAAATAGTAAGCCTTAAAGCTGTAACGTTAAGACGCCATGCATGCGATTAGTTTCAAGTATCCAATTGTAAATTTTTGTCACATATTTTTTGTTTTGTTTTTTAATTTTAAGAGAATTTTGAAAGTAAAGAAAATTTAATATCTTACGTAAGCATCACTTGAAACTGTCTTCTCGCCTTTGTAGCAGATATAAGCAAATCACAACACATCCCTTAGTGCTTACATAATATTTCAATGGTCACCAGCATACATATTTTACTGTAATATTCAAAAAAAAGTGAAAAGCTATTACAATATTAATACTTATTTCAATTTAAAAAAAAGTAGAATTTTTAGAAAAATGTAAAAAAAAAAAAACATTAATTTTAAATATCAAATTTATATATTTTCAGGTATTTCTCTTATCCGCTTTAGCAACCATTGCTCTGGCCCACCTGCATGAAGTAAGTTCATTTAAATAGTATGCCTTATTATAATTTAGATTCAATTTGTTCAGGTACTAATTTTTATATTTCTTTCGAAATAATTATGATATTTAAATTAATTTAGAGCTAATTATTTTGTTCATATCCGTTAAGCATTATTTGTATATTTTAGCTCCATTACATCGTATTAAGTTATGATAGGAATAAAATATCTTATTTAGCTTCAAAATATTCTAAATTTTCTTATTTTAAGTTTTGATGAAGCTATTTTAGATGATTTAATGTGAATACTGCTGATTTGAAGATATAACAATATTTAGAAGTTTTGCATACTTCGTCCAATAAAAAAAACTCAGTGCTGATTTTTGAATCATATTTAGATATTAGGTCTGACTATCGATATTTGGAAATACTTAATTTTCCAAAATAATGCTCAAAATAAATCAAAAGAAAATAATTGAAGATGTGTAACAAATATTTACGTCACATTTATAGATCACATTAACACACACGTTAGTTGTTAACATTTCATAAATCAGTACAAGCAAAATAAAAAATGTTAGAAATTTTTCGATGAAGCTTATGTTGAATGTATTAATTCCATTTCGTCTGTAACATTCATTAAAGTAATTTTTCTTATTTAGGCAATTCACCATGCACCCAAACCCTACAAATTCGGATACAGCATCAAGGACAAACATGGAGAACAACACAGAGAGGAATCCGGAACAGGAGGACACGTGACTGGCAGCTACGGGTTCACAGATGATAGAGGCATCAAAAGACAAGTAAACTACGTTGCTGACCATGCTGGATTTCGAGCTCAGGTCAAGACCAACGAACCTGGAACCGCCAATCAAAATCCAGCTGCCGTTCAACTGATTTCCGATGCCCCTTACACCGGTGGTGAAGGATATTTGGGTGTCCCTGCAGCAACAGCTGGATACGGACTTGGTGGTCTAGGTTACGGTTACGGAGGACTTGGTGCAGGATATGGTGGAGCTTATGGTGGATATGGAAATCTTGGATATGCCGGAGCTTATGGAGGTTATGGACAGGGAATCTTGGGAGGCTTAGGCTATGCCAGATATGGATATTAATGTATATATATTTAAATTATATAAAAATAAATTATTTAGCAAATTACTCCTTGCACTTTATTATTTCTATTGAAACATCTGATACAATATTTTAAAAAAAATTAAGATTAATATTGCCTCTAAAAAAAAAATTTTATATTATACATTGTAATCACCACGCCAAAAATAAAATTGAAAAGTATACACCTTACACGTTTCAAATTAATATTGAAAAATTGCATATTTGTAGGCTTAAAAATGTTTTGAAAAAAATAATATAACTTAATGTGTACCATATTTTTAAGTAAAACGTTTTAAAATGAAACTAAATAACGTATCTTAAAACAAAATATAATACGCAAAAAATTAGCTTGATTATACCTTAAAGTATATCATCAGGTCTGTTGTTCTTTCCCACTTTTTTAAGAATTGGAGTGTTTAAAAATAGAAGATTTTTAATTCGGCCAGTAGTTAAGTGTTTAGATTCGAAAGAAATTCACGACAAAGATTTTTCTGTTTTAACTGCTTTGCTAATGTTTCAATAAATCAAACCTGAGGTTAACATCGGCTCCAAGATCAAAAAACGTGACCTGATTTAGAGTGTTTTTAAGGTTTTTTCACGAACAACTCTCTAATTTGAAAAAATATAAATCGGTACATTTTGCGTAAAAGGAGCTTTAATTTATGTTTTGTTTCAATAATGCTTACTTGACCTGCTGTGAAAATTAAATTAAAGTGTCAGTTTTTTAAATAAATTTTATTTTTTGCCATAATGAATGCCAAAATAAAATAAAAAACATTTTGGTAACAAAAATGTTTGATAAAAGGCTACTTCCATAATGTTTTGACTGCACTTTCTCGCTCAGTTGTGTTACTAATTTACCAACTGGTTGATTCCCCCCACCCACCATTGGTACAAGGGAAATAAGCCTGGAGCTTCTTTGACCCTTCCCTTTGAAAGGAGAGTCTGCACCACCATCTCCCGCCTAGCTACCGGCCATCTTAAAGGTTTACTATTTTCTGAGGGAACTAAAGCCTACCCCCTCTGCCNAGCTTTATATATATAATTGTCTCTAAAAAAATTTCTTTTATACTATACACTTACACGTTTCAAATTAATATTGAAAAATTGAATATTTGTAGGCTTAAAAATAATTTGAAAAAAATAATATAACTTAATGTGTACCATATTTTTAAGTAAAACGTTTTAAAATGAAAGTAAATAACGTATCTTAAAACAAAATATAATACGCAAAAAATTAGCTTGATTATACCTTAAAGTATATCCATCAGGTCTGTTGTTTTTTCCAACTTTTTTTCAGAGCTGGAGTGTTTAAAAATAGAAGATTTCTAATTCGGCCAGTAGTTAAGTGTTTAGATTCGAAAGAAATTCACGCCAAAGATTTTTCTGTTTCAACTGCTTTGCTAATGTTTCAATACATCAAACGTGAAGTAAACATCGGCTCCAAGGTCAAAAAACGAGACCTGAAGTAGAGTGTTTTTGAGGTTTTTTCACAAATAACTTTCTAATTTGAAAAAATATAAATCGGTGCATTTTGCGTAAAAGGAGCTTTAATTTATGTTTTGTTTCAATAATGCTTACTTGACCTGCTGTGAAAATTAAACTAAAATGTCAGTTTTTTAAACAAATTTAATTTTTTGCCGGAATGAATGACGAAATAAAATAAAAACATTTTGGTAGCAAAAATGTTTGATAAAAGGCTACTTCCATAATGTTTTGACTGCACTTTTTCGCTTAGTTATGCTACTAATTTACCAATCCTCAGACCCTTCTATTCTATCGGGAAGTAGACATAGGTTGAAAAACTTTTGATCTATGTTTACCTCAAACCTTTGACCTGTGTTTATACACTGACTTTAATACACCATCTTGTTTTTAAGCGATCAGCTAGCACTGAGGTCATAAGTCACGCGTCAGGGTATCAATGATCACCATCTTCTCAAGATGCAAGTACCCAATTGTCTACTGTTAAATTTATATCAGTAGAGAGTTCTAAGCCAATGAAAAACTCAAACTTCTTTCTAAAACGATCTAATCGAAATATTTGTATGATTTTTTAAGATAAAGTGAAAAATTGATAAAGTGATAATTGAATTGATGATTGAAAAAGTGATAATTGCTTCTTTCCCCTACTGTAAAAATTTGAAGACGGTAACTCAAATAATTCTGGAGTTATAAGACAGACATAAATACGCAAACTCTTCATTTTATTAATGAAGATTATTTGAAGTCGTATTTTTATGTAAAAAAATACCATTTAAAATCATTAAAAAAGCATGCGCTTTATTACCTATTATTCTTACAGTTTCCTATTCCTGTCTTAAGTATTGCGTGGTTATAATGAGTTCAATATTTATTACTTACATAAAAACATTGACAATATTTTTGTTTGCAACATGTATTTTGCAGGACTTGGATTGTAATATTCAGCTTTTACTTTAATTAATGTAGCACAGTGGTAACCAGCTAGAATTTTTACTATTTAACAATATCATATTCATTTTCTTTTATTAGTAAATTTCGTCACCGTATTTTCGTTTCAAATTACTCCATTTAATGAAGTAGAATAACACAATAGTAATACATATTGTTGCAAAGACATCAAATAAGTTTTTGTTGATGGACAAATAGGGCCAAAATAATATGTTCCAGATTAAGGGAAAGCAAACTTTATTAAAAAAGGAAAAAAATTACGTTTCTCCGTTTACCTACTTTCACCTTAGCATGAAGGGGGCAGAAAAGAGTCCTATTTAAATAGGGGCATATTTAAAGAGTGAAAAAATAAAAGTCGTCAAAACATCAAGGAAGTAATTGTTATTAAAACATTAATGTTTCTAAAAAAATTTTACTTCATGTCAGCATCAAATGAAATTTGTTTAAAAAGTTGACAATTTAGGTCTACTTTCACAATAGATTGAAAGTATATTGGAAACAGAACGTATCATATTGGTTCTGATTTCATGCAAAGCTTACCGTTAAAAACTTTTTTACTTACACTGTTTGTGGGACATCTTAAAAAATAGCAAAAACACCCAATTTCAAGTTACGTTGTTTGATCTGGAAGCTAACACTCACTTCCGTGAAGCGAGAAAACTTAGCATGCAAAAAAGATATTATCAAAGAAATTAAAAACGAAAGGAAACTTTTCCCTGCAACTATTTTCTCCGAACTTCGTTTGTTTTTGTTTCCTGGCTACTTGGATAATCATTCAAACCTTAGGAAAGCGAAAAACGTTAAAACTTTCATATTTTACTATGCTGTAAAAAAAAAATCAAACTTAGACACCAAAATTCCAGACGACTAATACCTCCTAAATTTAAATACGACCCGAATTTTATTCCTTCTCCCAAAGTTTTCTGGAATGCCCCTCTCTCTATATTTATCGCATTTCGAGAATTTTAGGGTCATGTATTTGATTTGTATTAAAGAAGAATTTTGAAACTAACCTTTTCCTCTTCTTTTGAAGCAAATCGTTAAAAATTACTAAATTTTCTGTACGTTTTCTTCTTTTAACTTCTGAATTAATTCTTAAATTTACTTGCTTACAGCATCATTATCCCCCCCAAATCCCTTCCTATTAAAAAAATAATATTTATAAACAATTTTGGCTAAAAGTAGGTAAAGGTGGGATGAAAAAAAGCCACGAGCAATGAAATTTTCTCGCAATGAAAATTTCTCGCAATAACTTTGGGTCTCTTCAAGGGAGTTAACAGTTAAAATTCTTCTTTGGACTAGAGAGATGAAAACTTCTAAGACATGAATAATTGTAATAAAAGTAAAACTTAGGTGTTATTTATCCCTATTAAATTATAACAAATAAAGCGTTAAAAGGAATAGGTTTTTCCAGCTTTTTTACATGATTTAATGATCTATTTTGTATCAAAGCTTCTAGCCTCCCCCCCCCCTTTCCATTCTAAGTACCCTTAAGAAATAAAAATGTTTTGTTACAATTTTTATTGTAAGCGGATATGATGACAGATTATGGTAAGAAGCTTGAAAAGACCGAAAACCAATTGAAGCCGATTTTTGCCGAAATCGAAGTTAAATACTTCAATTGCTTAAGGCTGTTGTACTAGGATGGCAAGAAGCTTTATATATATATATATATATATATAGAGAGAGAGAGAGAGAGAGANGAGAGAGAGAGAGAGAGAGAGAGAGAGAGAGAGAGAGAGAGAGAGAGAGAGAGAGAGAGAGAGAGAGAGAGAGAGAGAGAGAGAGAGAGAGAGAGAGAGAGAGAGAGAGAGAGAGAGAGAGAGAGAGAGAGAGAGAGAGAGAGAGAGAGAGAGAGAGAGAGAGAGAGAGAGAGAGAGAGAGAGAGAGAGAGAGAGAGAGAGAGAGAGAGAGAGAGAGAGAGAGAGAGAGAGAGAGAGAGAGAGAGAGAGAGAGAGAGAGAGAGAGAGAGAGAGAGAGAGAGAGAGAGAGAGAGAGAGAGAGAGAGAGAGAGAGAGAGAGAGAGAGAGAGAGAGAGAGAGAGAGAGAGAGAGAGAGAGAGAGAGAGAGAGAGAGAGAGAGAGAGAGAGAGAGAGAGAGAGAGAGAGAGAGAGAGAGAGAGAGAGAGAGAGAGAGAGAGAGAGAGAGAGAGAGAGAGAGAGAGAGAGAGAGAGAGAGAGAGAGAGAGAGAGAGAGAGAGAGAGAGAGAGAGAGAGAGAGAGAGAGAGAGAGAGAGAGAGAGAGAGAGAGAGAGAGAGAGAGAGAGAGAGAGAGAGAGAGAGAGAGAGAGAGAGAGAGAGAGAGAGAGAGAGAGAGAGAGAGAGAGAGAGAGAGAGAGAGAGAGAGAGAGAGAGAGAGAGAGAGAGCAGCCTGGGCAACATAGCAAGATTCTCAGTTTTAAGAGAGAGAGAGAGAGAGAGAGAGAGAGAGAGAGAGAAAAGAAAAGCAGTATTAATTGACTTTTTAAAACTAAAGCATTAAATTAGTCCGTTAAATATTATTATTAGATAGTAATTTTACGACAATTGGCAAAAAAAATCTAGTGATAATGTACAGCACAAAATAAATTTAAAAGAAAGCACCTTATTACATTTTGATTCAATGGTTAGATTCTTATATAGTCAGATGCGACCATAATGAATTAGTCAAGGGCATGACTTTAAATAAACTGCTTAATTAGTGTAGAGTTAGTATTTAAAATTACAGACTCGAAAGCTTGTTTTCTGCGTATAAACATACCTTTTTTTAACGGTTTTGAATTCTTGACCCATTAATAGCCACAAACTGGAAAATATGGTCCCAATAATTTGATCAAGAGAGTAGTTGAATTTTGAAATCTTAATTTAACTTTTTATGTATTTCACGACTTCAAAAGAGTAAAACTTTAAAATGTTTTATTTCTCAAGACCTATTCGACTAATTCTCTTCAAATTCCGAATATCCTATTTTTTTTAATCAGGTTATAATTATCTGTGCCAGATTTTTATGAATTTACCAAATTCTACAATACATATCATCAATTAGTACAAATGTATCCTTTATTAAAAAAAACTGGAATTTTTGTCTTCATTTTGAATGATATTTATTCTGTTTTGAAAATATACTACTTTTTAAGTAATATATTTTTTAAAATTGATGCTTTTTATTTAAGCTCCATGATGCTTTTTAATTAGCCCCATTACTTAAAAGTCATAATACTGATTATTTTATCTATTGTTAAATATAAAAAGAGTGATTAATGTCAAAGTTGAACTAATTGCAGCCTGAAAATACAGCTTTGGATAAATTCTTAACAATTTATAATTAATATAACAAATTACTACTCAATTCTAATGATCTAAAAATCTATTTCAAAGATAAGTTATAACGGTTGATCTATAAATTTTATATTTGTGTTGTAAAAAAAATATTATTTTGTTAATTAAGTTGAACTTGTTTTTTTATTTCATAAAGTAGTTTCACAAATCAAAATTAAATATCAGCTAGGAAGCGTAAAAGGTTAATAGAACTTCGGAAGTACACATTTGACAACCTTCATAAAAATCTTCCCTCATTTGAAGTTTTATTCATACTTTCGAAAGTGATTTATTTTCACCTTTTTTACTGCATAAGAAAATAATTTTGTTACGAAATTTAACGAAATCTTGCTCAAAACTCAAATTCATACCGATACAACTAATAAAGTTAAAATAACTCCATGTTGTTCTTAATTAATATTCTTCCACGTGTCTTTCCCAGTTATGATACATATTGCTGAAGGTTCACTCATGATTGTTAAAATTTATAATAAACAAGCAATTTTCGTTGAGTACTTATTATTTGTGGGGATGGGCATAAAAACTTATTGAGGCAGTGCCCATTTTAGGTACCTTGGTACATACATAATTAGAAGAAAAAAGCAGATAAATAACAATTTATTTAATTGTTTTTACACCATATTCAAACAAAAAAGTTAAATAACTATAAATAAGCTGACAATTAAGCTGTTAACTGTGAGTTACATATATTAACTGCTTCCACCTAATACGGTTAAACAACTATTATTTTACCTCACTTACCAAGCCCCACCTAAAGAAGATACTTAGCTCCTAGCAAATTCGTACATATTTTACCAAGAGGGCTAATCCGTCAGTCGCATGACTGACAGAACTGGGGTTTAAGTTCCAGCATTAACACACCATAATATTTCTTGCATTCTCTTCACCACATGGAGAGTTTCCAGTGACCTGCTCTCTCCAATTTGTGTCCTGCACTCTCCAATGTCCTTTACTTAACGAATTCTCTTTACGTTTTTAAAACAATGCTTGTTGTAAATGGTTAAAAAACCGTATAGTTTTGTATTCATGGCTTTATAACCACACTAGTTGTAAACGGTTTTAAAGCTGTAAAGGTAAAAAAAGAAACGTTTTTTACCGTGAATTTTATGGTTTATCGAATGGACAAAATGCAGCCGGTTATTTTAACATAATTTAAGAATGAAAATTCTAACAGTGTATAGAATTATATTCGGTACCTATTCAAACAATTTTTAATACCACAGTACCAGAAGTACTTATTACTAAAATTAATAAGGCATCATTTTCATTAATAACAGTGTTGTGATTTTTCACGGTTCCCTTAAGCGAATAATTTCTCTATTAATTTTTCTTTTTAACACATGACTTTTTTTTATTACTTTTACTGATAAATTTAAGTTCTTTGTTTTTTCAGAAATACGATTCAAAAGCGTAACTTTAAACAAAATAATCTCGTTGTTTCAAATAACTTAGGAGATAGAAATTCGGAGAAGTAGCCTTCACATAATCAACCCGTTAATCATTGATCCTATCTGACGTAACAAATAAATAATTAAATATTAGATCCCCTGAATTAGACTGGCCGACTTATCATCTATTTTTGGAGCAAAGAGCTAACATATGCACAATACTAACATAACGTTAACTTGCGAACTTGTTTGCTCCAATATTGCTTGATAGGTCAGCTCTGATAATATAGGAGCCTTATTAAATATTAATGAAGACGGAATGTCTTATTTTTTGATTGAATAGAGCTATAAGCTAGCAAGCATCATTTATGTTAGCTTTTAAATATTTGAAAAACGTAATCGTCTGCAGTTAAATTTATTACAAAGACGATTGTTAAATGTAGGAGAAAAATCCATTTTTCAAGCATCCATTTTGAATGGATTGATTGTCGATAATATAGAACATTTAACATTCTGTTTACAGGCCGCTAAGAACTGAGTTTACTGCCTTGTCAGCAGTTGCATTTTATCATTAATCTGTCCATTTTATGACTAGGTGAGAAGCACAAATAATAATTATTCTTGGCAAAAATGCAATTTTAAGTAGACACCTGCCTGATTATTACAATAAAAATTTATCGTCATATTATTAACATGTGCTCCGAGAAAAAAAAAAGAATGGTAAGAACTATCGGAATATGGTAAAATTTATGGTATTGCTGGCTTTATGAGAACATCAAAAAGCTTAGTGGTAATGATTTTTATAAAATTAACAATAAAATACTGTTTTATATAATGTGATAAAATTTCTTATATGAGGAAAGATTTTGGTAATTATATTATGATACCTTATGGAATGGCATAGAAGCCTTTAAGTCGATTAAATTTACTTTACAATTTTGTATTTTATAAATGAATTGTCGTTCTATAAGAACCCTGACCTAAACCATAAGAACCATAACTAAGAACCATAAGAACCCTAAATTTGAGAACCAGAATATTCAATAAATCGTTACCATATGATCGGAAAAATTATCAAATCATACCGTAAATTTGGTTTTATTAGCCATAATCATATTTTTTTACCAGAAATGTCATTACCACACAGTAAGTTAATTTTTCCAGAATTTTTTATCCGTGTAGAAATTATCATCAATAAAAATTCAGATAACTTCCAAACTTCGCAAAGAGTTCAAAGCTGAACTAGAGATCTATGTTGGATGACAATACTATTTTCAATCGTTTATTATTTATCGTTATTTTAATCGCTTATCGCAAAATTTTTCGCCAATCTAAATTTTTACCGCTTTCCGGCATAAATAAACTGACACAAAATTAAAAAGGAGAAAATATAAAATAAATTAAAAATTTTGAACTAAAAAACTGATAAAAGTCAACTGAAAAGAAGATAATTATTCTCTATTTTGATCTGACCTGAAATGAAAAATAAGCACCGAAAATTTCCCACCTTCCCACGTCATTCAAAAGTGAGACGCTCCACGATTTTCGTCTTTGGTTCAACAAAAATATAATTCTTTTCTTCTTTTTGAAAAGCGTAATATTTCAAACTGGTATTTTATTTCATTTTAATTTCTTTTGTTTTTAACAAACAACATTTTTAAGAAATATTTGTGATCATATTAATCCATTAAAACATTTGAAAATTTGTTACCATTTCTTCATAAAATCATAACTAAGTTATTTTCAAAAGTAGAATGCGTGAACTTGGAAATCGCAACAGTTTATTTCATAATGTACATTATTTCATTTTAAATGTCTCTTATCATTCTTTTAATCTACGTCCTCGGAATAATCAATCAATCATGTGTTGAAAAAATTCCAGTTATTTCTATATTTTGTATAGTTGAGTCCGATTCCGACCACTTATATAAATACGACTCTTACTTTCAAACAGTACTATTCGTATCAATCTCAAGTAATCAACATGATCGCTCAGGTAAAATAGCTATTTCCTTTTTTATTAACTTATCAATAAAGTTAAATTTTAGTTGTTGCTATAGGAAAAACGATTGATACTATTGATTCAATAATTAAACTTTAGGAGTGGTTAGCATTAAATTAATAGCAAAAAACAAAAGAACATTTTAAAAATTTCAAAAAAATACATTTTATCATAATATTTCGAAGTTTTATTTTATTAGAATATTTTTAGGAAAACTAGTAAAAATACAATCTTACTTCTTATTATTATTTTTGTTGAAAATTACTTATTTAGCTCTAGCAGTTTTAAATAAATTTCTTTCTACATTTAGAATTGTTTTATTCTTTTAAATGTTTTATTAACTTTAAAAATATAAAGGATAACATATTTTTTTATAATAATGTAGTCTTTTTTAAAGGTTTCAATCAATTTTTTCAAACATATATAGAGTAAATTTATGATTCGTATTTAATAATTTAATAACATTTTTGCCAGGAAGTAAAGAAGATAGTTATTTAGATTGGAGGGTAGTTTCATAAAATACATAAAAAGAAAACCCTATATCATTTTCGTGTTTAAAACATGATTGTTGAAATTTTCATGGGAAATAAAGAATTTTTTTCTTCGATAAGTAAATAAAACAATTTTAAAAACTTTTATTTAATAATTTATTCCAATGCATACATAAATTTTAGATAACAAAGTGTCTGAAATAACCTATACTTCTACTTTAGTATAATAATCAGAAGTTACTAATGTATTTATTAAAAAGTTTACATTTCAGAATTTTTGTATTAGTTCCTTGAAATTAATATATTAAAACATTTTGCAGAAATTTCTTTAATGATTAAATTATTTACAATATTAATTTATTAAACTTTTTGCAATATTAATTTATTAATTGATCAAATTATTTACAATAATTACAAAAATAACCGTCAGTAACTACGAGTCTAAAATAATTTTTGGAAGTGAAATTAACTTAAACATAAATTTCATATTTATTAACTGAGAATTAATATTTTTTATTTTTTTTTTTATTTCCAATGAGCTGCACAATTGGACTTGCCGATGAGCAGACTGTTCTCCACAGGTGGTATCCACTCTGAATTAATATTATAAACAAAAATAAAATAATTAAAAAAATGGTAGTTCTTCAATACAAAGTCGCGTTACGTAATAAATAAATAAATATTTGAATAGTTTACCGATTGTGAAATAAATAATAAGGAATAACTAGTTCAATTTTCGCTCATTCTTTACCAAGTAAAATTTTTAATTGAGTGTTTAACTAAAATCTTATTTCTTGAAAAATCTAGTAAATTATTCCCCATTTTAGTATAGAAATTAGATTTTAAAATTAACTAGTGAATAATTTAGTACAAAAAACGAAAAAAGAATTTCTAAATGAAATGTTTTAAGAAACTAGCAAAAGTTTTCTTTAAATTTAGCAACATTTAAATATTAAATTTATGTATTTTTTTAGGTATTTCTCTTATCTGCTTTGGCAACCATTTCTCTTGCCCACTTGCATGAAGTAAGTTTATTTCAATATTTCTACTGTATTTTATTATCTGCAGATTGTTTCATTCAGTTTAATTTAATCGCTCATCTTTTATTTAGTTTCATTTACCATTAATTATTCGGCTTCATTCAATATCAATTATCTTATTTAGCTTCATTCAACATTAATTATCTTATTTTTCCATACTAAGCTACAGTTATCTTACTTAGCTTCATTCAAAGTTAATTACCTGATTTTTCTTTATTCATCCTCATTTATCTAGTTTGGATTAATTTAGCATTAGTTATCCTAGAAGAAAACTAACTTAAAAATTTCTTATAATTCATTAATATTCTTATGTTATGTTATTGTTATGTTCATAAATATTGTTAATTGGTGTTTCTAGCTCAAAATATCACTTTAGGTTTAGCAAAGACAACGGTTGAAGTTATGTAATAAGTATATAAGTAACAATAAGTTATCGAACTAACATACATATTATTTTCTCATAACATTACATTAAATTGCAAAAAATTAATAAGAAAAAGCAAGAATTAAGAAAAAAGCAAAAATACTTTCGTGCGTATTTGAGCAATTTTCGATCTCGTTCATAATGAATGTAATAATGTGATTTTTCGTTGCAACGAGCAATGATTAATAATAAAGAACCCTTTATTTCTAATTTAGCCAGTTCACCATGCACCAAAACCCTACAAATTCGGATACAGCATCAAAGACAAGCATGGAGAACAACACAGAGAAGAATCTGGAACCGGAGGACACGTGACTGGAAGCTACGGATTCACAGATGACAGAGGCATCAAAAGACAAGTCAACTACGTTGCTGACCATGCTGGATTCCGAGCACAGGTCAAGACCAACGAACCTGGAACCGCTAATCAAAACCCAGCTGCCGTTCAACTCATTTCTGATGCCCCTTACACCGGTGGTGAAGGATATTTGGGTGTCCCTGCAGCCGCAGCCGGATACGGTCTTGGTGGTCAAGGTTACGGATATGGAGGCATCGGATCAGGTTACGGTCTTGGTGGTTTAGGTTACGGATATGGAGGCCTTGGAGCAGCTTATGGTGGCCAAGGATATGGTGGAGCTTATGGTGGATATGGAAATCTTGGATATGGAGGAGCTTATGGTGGATATGGTGGTTATGGATTGGGCATCTTAGGAGGCTTGGGCTATGCCAGATACGGATATTAAATTTTGTAACGGAATAGAATGGGAATAAAACCTTTTGCAATTTATTGTATGTTATTTTCTTCATTCTACATAAATGCCTTCAATAGATTACAAAATCGTGCTCGATTGTTTGAAAAACACTTCTTGCCAAAAATTATGTTAGATAGAAAATGTGGTGTCATTAAAAAAAGGAAGAATGCCTCAATTCTATTAAAGTAACAGCTAACAAATTGTGTAACGAGCTTAACCATTTAATTTGAGGTATGGTACGCCAAAATAATATGACCACCCTAAATAACATTTGGTCTAATAACTGGATCTTCACGTTCCTGAATTCAATCTTGATGATTTGAGGTAGTGACCTCAAATATGTTAATTAATTAGTGCTGCCTGTAATTTAAGTTACGAAATCAGACACAAAAACGTACTTTATCTGAATAAATATACCCTATTTGCAATGGATTAGGATTTATGATCCTCAAAATATAGGGGGTGGCTGCAATCCAAGAAATATGGTACCCATAGTTTTGTCAGGAGAGCGATCCAAAGTTTGAACTACTTAATGTTAATTTTACTTTTACGTTTCTCCCCATATCTCAATAACTGTTTAAGAGAATTGAAAAATTTTTGCCAGCAATTACAAAATTCCTTTTTCCCATGATAATTCCATGCAAAAAATACATTTTAGTAAATATTTTTTTATTATTTATTTTTTTTCTGTTTCACTTTATAGTAATCGAAAAAGTTTTGAATGGTATGGTATGCAATTTTTTAAATATGTAATTTCACCTGGCAAAATACGCAATTTGAGCGGATTCGGTCAAATAGTTCCTAAAATCGAATTTTAAAAATGCGACTTCTTCTCAGGAAACTATTCAACCGATTTCTCAGGAAACTATTTAACTGATTTCGCCCGAATTTTGTATTTCGCTTTGTAATACGCACTTTAAAATGGCTTAAAAAACGGTATACCTTACCATTCAAAATTATTTTGACTATTATTTTATAAAATAAAAAAATAATAAACACTTACTAAAATTTAATTTTTGCATGGAATTCTCATTGGAAAAACGAACTTTATAATCGTGTGCAACAATTTTTAATTTGCTGAAAAAGTTCTCAAGAATTGGCGAAATACGAGAAATACCCCTCGAGATACGGCTGAAAAGTTAGAATATATCAGCGTAGGCATGGATTTTAAAAAGCAGGATGGCACAAAATACTAACATCAAATTTAAGCACAAATTACGGAATGACGCAAAAGAATACTGATATATTAGAAACGAAAGAATAACGTAAACATTAAATTCAAAACATGGAATTTCTCAAACGAATGTTACAAATATTTATGAAGCTTTGAACTAAGACAATCTATGCTTTTGTAATAATTTTTATTTTAAGTGCGTGATTGCAAATATCGTGAAATGCAATCTGAAAAATTAGAATATGTAGGACAAAAGCAGTTATGGTCATTAATTAATTGTAATGACACACAATGCTAACAATAACATTAATCACATATTTTAGAACGACACAAAAGAATACTAAAATATTGGAAAACGAAAGAATAACGTAAACATTAAATACAAAGCATAGAAGTACACAAAAGAATATCAAAACTTTACAAATGTTTGAAAAGCAAATAACTAAGACAAACAAAAATTTTGCAATGAAATATTTTTCAATTGCGAAATTGCCATCAACTGCGAAACGCAAGTTGACAAATCACGAGACGTAGAAGACTGTATTCAGGGGTTTTAAAATAAGGACTGGAACAAATTATTAACGAAAACATTAATCACACATTTTAGAATTACTCAACAGCAAATTAGACATTAAATTAGACTCACTTTATAAAGCAGCTCAAACGAATGCTAACATATGAGAAACAAAAGAATAACTTAAACATATAACACAGAACATAGAATTGCATAAAGGAATATCAAAACGTTAAAAATATTTATGAAACTTGTAACCCTGGTATCAGAATTTACCAAATCAATCTGAAGCATAATGCAATGTGAAAAATAAATATAATATTTTCTAGTGTTTTAAATGCATTTCTAATGTTGAAAATACCATCTTCCAGTATTTTAATTCATGTCGCAAAACTTTCAATCCATTAAAGTCAAAGTGTATAAGAAGACAAACAAAATCCATTAAAAAAAATCACGGAACGGAAAATCCGTTCCGTGATTTTCCGTTCAAATCAGATATTCGATCGGTTTAATAATGATACTGTAATTGAAAAAATTCATGCATGGGAGCAAAAGAAATTTTATAAGTTAGAACAGAAGAAAAAAAGGCTATTTTTAAGAGATCGATAACGTTTCAAGGCTTCGAAATTTTTATATTGCTTCTAAGTTTTGTAAAATTAATCTTCAATTTCACTGAATTTAAATTTGTTTTAAATTTTGAAAAAAAGGATTTAGAGCTCTTGTAAATTTTTGGTGTAACCCCAACGGAGCACGAATATCTAAACCCTACGAGTTTAAAAACTGTTTTTTTTTGGGGGGGAAGCATCGAAATTAGAGTTGGGTACTGATTCGGATTCGAATCACTGAATTGACTCGATGTTTCGTTTCAATTGGTTAATTGATTACTAACGATCATTGATTCGAATCCAATTGGTTTGAATCAGTAATTCGAATCAACAAAGTGAGATGATTTTATTGATTCGAATCACTCAGATGATTCCTTTTGTCTAACTCTAATTGAAACAAGACGACTAGTTATACAAAAAATTACTACTCGATACCCAAATAAATATCAAGGTTTTAAAAAAAGAATGTGTGTTTAGATCATTGATGTCAAGAAAATATGGTGTCCAGTCCATAGTGCAAAAAAAAGAGAAAAATTTAATCGATGCGATTTCTCAAAACCTAATACCTCGTTCGTATTGAAATTTTGAATATTTTTTCATGAGAACATTAACTAGTTATTGAGTAAAGGATAGGATTGGAAGGGTATTCTTATTGGAGGGCAAATATTTCTACAATGCGTTGGTATAAATTTAACCCAAAGTCGTTTTTTTTTCCTTTCGATTCAAATTTTAATTTTTTTAATCTATCGTTCCACATCCAGTCAATTGTAATATGAAGAATTGTATACATGACTTCAATAAGTAGGCTTTTTTTTTTTCCTTATTAAAACTCATATAACTCACTAAGGCATTGTGTGCATCCTGTTTGCAGCCACCAATGTTATATTATTAAACCTCCCTGTGGAAGGTTTCTTCGCAAAGCTTTTAAAAAATGTTCAAATGTACTTCTATATGCTTAGATTTGAATGAAATAGGTGTTTATTAGATTGAAAAATAATAAACAATGTACTCTTTTGTCCATGCTGCATGCATCCTGTTTTTTGCCACTTATGTCATATGTACTAATAAACTAAACTATCGAAATGTTCAAGGCAACATTTTAAAATATGTCGTTTAAATGCTCTACCGTATGATTTAAGTATCATATAGGGGAAGCTCGGACAAGATGGGACCACCGGGCAAGACGGGACATCGCTTTTTTTTCTATGCGCATTCACGGTAGCGACATCTAAAGTGCGTATTCGGAAGGAAAAAATTATTGTTCTCAATACGCACAAGTTTTTTCATCAGTTCACAAGGTGTTACCAAAATGCAAGCATTGTTTTGTTTTTCTTACATCGTGTTAAAATATTTTTCCAGGTTTGTATGCTGACATTATTTGTTTAATACATTGCAATAAATTTTTCGAATTTGTGGGCCTGCAGTGTCATTATTGTAAAAACATAATGAGTAGTGTAAATTAAAATTTATTTGTTTAAACAAATTTGCGGATATTTTTTTTAAAAAATGTACAGGGTGTTCCAAAATTATCTTTACAACTTCAAAAATTCATAACTTCGAACATAAACGAGATATTTATATTCTGTCTTTTGCATGTATTACTGCAACTAATAAAGTTTTTTTTCAATAGGCTGAAAAGTTTTAAGTGAGGATGTGGACACCACAACAGAAAGCTCAATGCGTCTCATGGCCGTATTCGCTCCAAATTTTCTGGACTTGTGCTGGGTCGTCCGGCTCCACTTTTGTGCAATACTGATCCGTTGCTCATGAAGCTTGTGTGCCATGCACGGATGGAGGGTCTGGATGGTGGGTCTCTTTGGAAATTTGTCCTGAAGTTCCGTTGAACCTGTGTATCTGATTTCGTCTCTATGAACCATGAGACGCAATGAGCTTTCTGTTTTGGTGTCCACATCCTCACTTAAAACTTTTCAGCCTATTGAAAAAAAATTTTATTAGTTTCAGTAATACACGCAAAGGACAGAATATAAATATCTTGTTTATGTTCGAAGTTATGAATTTTTGAAGTTGTAAAGATAATTTTGGAACACCCTGTACTATCCGGGCAAGATGGGACAGCCATAGTAGAATAAAAGTGTAATATAAAAATTAAACTCTCCGGATTTGGCAAAAAGCATAAAAAATAGGGTAATATTAGCAATAAAAATATGAACTAGCAAATATAACTTAACAAATTATAAACTTATATATAACTATATATAAGTTTATAATATAAAATATAACTTAACAATTTATCTTACAATTTACAATTTATCCGCATCTTATGCAGTAACTGTGATGTTTGAGAGCGTTTTTTTGTCGATTATTCTTTTATTTTGACATTAATTTCTGTGATTTTTAAAATATAATTATATGTCCCATTTTGCCCGGGTAGCCCGGGCAAGATGGGCCAATGTTCTATTTTTGTTTATGTAAAGTTATTATTGCTTAACTTTATTATTTATTTATTTTCTGCATGAGATATATAAGAGCAATGTTCTCACTATATGTTTACAGTGTAAAATATATAAAATTGCTCTAGTTTACTATTTTTTAAGCCAAGTTTCCTTAAGCGGTTCATCTTGCCCGCTCTTCCCCTACTTAGAAAAATTAGTAAAGAATTTATGTTCTTATGCCCTCAACGTTTTAACCTATACTACCCTCCAATGAAACTCCAGCGCATGCATCCTGTTTTCTGCCATAGTTATAATTTTGAAAAACACAATAAAAGTTTTTTAAAAGTTCAAATATATACATATATCATACAATAATATTCAATATGCAATATTAACCAATAAAAGTTAAAATATATAATTTTTTATGTATTGTTTTTCTCTACGCTTATCAAGTTCAAATAATTAGATGAGATAATTATATTAGTACAGTAAAAAACATTAAAGAAAGTGCTCTTTTTCCTCCCTTTTAAAACTCATACAACCGCTAAAGCAACTCCATAGTACGGCTTCTTGTTTTCTGTGGGCAATGTTAGATTATTGATCCAAGTAATAAAAGTTATCGACTTAAAATTTTAAAAAAATTAGTATAGTTCTTCCATACGCTTATGCAGTTTATTTAAAACAATTATTTTTATATATTGAAAAAATTAGAGAAAAATCTCTTTTTTTTTCACCTTCGAAAATCTTACAACCGCTAACGCAAGTCTATAGTATGGCTTCTTGTTTTCTGTGGGCAATGTTAGATTATTGATCCAAGTATTAAAAGATATCTACTTTAAATTTAGAAGAAAAAAATATTAATGTTATTCGTCCGTATGTTTATAAAGTTTAAACTGAGATAATTAATTTTAATGTATTAAAAAATAGTTTAAAGAAAGTGTGTGTTTTTTACCCTTTTGAAACGTGTATTACCCCCTAAAGAAACCATTCCGTCGCATTGTTTCCTTGATGGACGCCCCAATAAAAGATTTCTAAATAAAATTTTAAAAAAATACTTAGAAATATAAAAATTTTATAAGCTTTTCACTAAGTTAATAAATGTTACCTGTGTAAAGAAATATTTAAATGTATGAAGAGAACACAAGGTAATTAAATGTTTGTTCATTTTTTTAACTGTGACATTCATTGCGTGATGGTATTGGTCATTTTAACATTGACTTAATGCCATTAATCCGTAAAAGAATTTGATAAGATTGCATCAGAAAATCAAACACAAATTATCTATAATAAGTGAATACATTAACCCGAAAATCTGATTGGTTTCTTTCACAATAATCTTTATTTTATTGTTGAAACATATTATATCACTCTTTTAATACTTGTCTCTTGAATGTGATCAATCAAGTGTGAACATATTTGTTTATTACTGCATTTTGATCGCATTGCGATCGTTTTGATTTATTCATATATAAATACAACTCTCATTTTCACACAGTACAATCGTTTGAACATTCTAGCAATCAATATGATCGCTCAGGTAATAATATTTCAACTTTTGTATTATGTTTCCTTCTCACATTGTTTCAAGTTTGAACATGGCAGAAATTTCAGTACTTATTATTTCACTGTATTTTAATTTCGGATTTAAGATTTGAAATATTCTATATGAAACTTTTATGGTTATTGATTGTAGCATTTCAAATTACTGAAACAAAATAATGTGTAAAATATTTAATTATTTATTTCACTTAATCCCTTGATGCACATTAAAATAAATATGTCTTTTATATATTTTTTTCTGATGCCCTAAAAACAAGCAAAGATGTATTTTGGTATTTTTTTAAACATAAAAAATCTAATAGTTACTAAAAAAATCCATTAGATTGTTTGACTTATATTTGTACTAAAATATAAAATCCAAAAAATGAGTTTAAAAACAAGCAAAAATTTCATTCCTACTCAAAAATGTATCAATAATTGATTTTGTAAATTAAATAAATTTCAATGATGAATAAATGTTTCTCTAAGTTCTATTTAATTACAAATGAGAATTACTAAGTTCTATTTAATTGAAAACTTGAAATGATTTTAACTTTAGCGCAGAAGAAGACACCGGTAATTCATACTGTAATTCATAACCATAAATTATAAAAATGCTAAATACAATATTTTTTTACTTATTTTGTTAAATTAATACAAAAAAAATAATTTTCTATATATTTTCGTTACCAAAATTGCATAAATTATAATCACTGATCAATTTGAAAGTTAAAATGCAGAGAATAAAATACAAAGAATAAAATAAATTATATAAAGGTTATACTTATTTAATAATTTTTTCCACACTTTTAAAATTTTCATTCTAAAATTATGATAAAATGAACGGCAGCAGTCTGTCCATTCAATTAAGAGTAAAGTTTACGGTAGAGAGCATTTTTTTTTTTACGTTTACAGTTTTGAAACCGTTTACAACTGGTATGAATACAAAAATTCACGTTTTTTTAAAACATTTACAACTAGCATGGTTTCAAAACCCTAAAAAAGAATTTAAATGAACATTGGAGATAGTTTAACAGCCTTATGGCGCTGTCATCTATGCGTGAATGAGAGTATCGTATTCTAATAGCCCAGGGTCACAAATAAGAGAGCGTAGGACACTGGAAATTTTTCATGTGATGAAAGTAATATTTTGATGTCATCGTTGGGGCTCAAACCCCAAGAACTGTTGATCATTAGATTGAGTTATTAGCCCTCTCTGCTATATAAGAACCCATCTGCAAGGAACAGAGTTGTTTCATTAAATGGGTCTAGTTGATGCGATGAATTCTAGTTGCTTAAACGTATTAGGAACAGTTAATAAACAGTTTTTCTCGCAGTCAGCAGTTTGAATACTATATTTATGATAATTTGACTGTTTTGTTTGAATATAGTAAAGTAACAATTACATAAATTGTTATTTAACTATTTTTTTCCGAGAAATTTCTAACAGTGCAGAATGTTTTTCGATAAATTTGAAGCATTTATACATTATATAGGTACATTATTTTTCAAAAAAATTTGGATCAATTTAAAATTGAAAAAAATTGGAAAAAATTGAAAAATTTTGGAATGATTTGATTCAAAATTTCAAATAAAATACATCACAATTTTTCTTCTAAGTTTTTGAATAAGGTATCGTATGTCATTTATGGAAAATAAGTCTTTCAATAAATAAATTTAAAGAAAAAAAAGTAATTTGATATTAAGTGAAAGAAAACTATAATACTTATGGAATGACAGTTCAGTTATTTTTTTTTTCATTTTTACCCTATTATTTAATCTTATTAAAGATGCACATTACCATCTAAATGAGAAAGAATATGGAAAAGTAAAAATGTATTGAACAATTTTATTTCAAAGGTTCAAATGCCTTTAAAGTGTGTCTTAGTTTGATCAAAATTATAACAAAAGATTTCAATGATATCCTGTAGTTGGTTAGTCATAATTTCTTTTCTTTTTTTGTCGAATTTCAGTTAACTTCTAAAAAAAAGATTCCAGTTATATCCTGTATCCTGTAGGTGGAAGATCATAGATTTTTTCTATCAAATCCATTAGTTAACATGTAAGAAAGATTCAAGTTATAACGCATCTCTGAGTTATAGAACTTGAAGTGAGAAGTTATAGTTTTCTTTTATCGAATCTATGATTCTAGGAAAGATTTTAGTTTTATTCAGTAAGTGTCAGGACATAACATTCTTTTATTGAATCTATTAATTTACTTCTACCAAAAATTCTAGTTATATCAAGTAAGTGGAAGGTCAGAGTTTTCTGTTATCAAATCTATTTATCGAATTGAATCTATTGATCAGATCTATTTATCGAATCAAATCTATTGATCAAATTTCGAATCGAATCGAATCTGACAGTTTACTTCTATGAAAGATTCTAGCTATATTCAGTAAGTGGGGGATCATTGTTTTCTTTTATCAAATCTTTTAGTTAACTTCTACGAAAGATTTGAGTTAACTAGTAGATTCGACAAAAGTCCAGTATGCTAGATATTAAAGGTTTCTCTTATAAAATATCTTAATTAACTCCTACGAAAGATTCTAGTTATATCCAGAAAGTGGGAGGTAATAGTTTTCTTTTATCGAATCAGCCATATTTTTTACGGTTTTGTAAGACTGTTTGTCCCAGTAGATCACCGAAATCAAACATCACTGGTTGATGACAGTGAGCGGTTGGGTAACCGCTTTCATCAGCCTGCTAAGGGACAGAGGATGTGTGGTATCGGTCCTGATTGAACTGTTATCTCATAAAGTGATTGTTTTCAAGTGTAGAACGTCGGGCTTCCAAAGTGGGGAGCCATCCTCTTGCCGATTTCGTTTGTAGTTTGCTGGTTGGGAGTTCAAAGTTTCTTTTTTATCGAATCTATCAGTTAACTTACACAAAAAGATACAAAATATATTTTGTAGGTGAAAGGTCATAAGTTTCACAATCGAATCTATTAGTTAACTAGTACAAATGTTCTAGTTATATCATGGAAGTGGGAAAACATAGTTTTCCTTCATTTTTCTATCGAATCTATTCGGCTGTATTTCACAATTTTTGTCAATCCAAGAATTCGTATATTAATTTTTAAATATAACTTTTTAAAAACAAACTTTTGTCACTTTCAGGTATTTCTTCTGACTGCTTTGGCAACTATTTCTCTTGCCCACCTGCATGAGGTAAGTTCAATTTAATAAATATGGGTATTCTTAAAAACGTTATGTGTATACAGAAATATAACTGATCGCAAATTTTGAACGTTTTCAAATATTTAACATTCCTTTTGAACTAATCCCTTATTAATGCTTTATTTTGATAAGTAACCGGCATTGAAAAGTCTGCCCTATATTGAGTTCGCGGATTTTGAGTTTACGAATGTATTTATTAAGCCCTGCGTACTACATTTATAAAATTGAGTCATTCATTTTAAGTTTCTCATTGATGCATCTTTCAAACATAACATTTCGATCAATATATTTTTTAGTGCATAGATTTTAGAATTTGTATCAATTTCAGCCCATTCACCATGCACCAAAACCATACAAATTTGGATATAGTATCAAAGACAAACACGGTGAGCAACACAGAGAGGAATCCGGAACTGGAGGACATGTGACTGGTAGCTACGGATTCACAGATGATAGAGGGATCAAAAGACAAGTGAACTACGTTGCTGACCATGCTGGATTCCGAGCTCAGGTCAAGACCAACGAACCGGGAACTGCCAACCAAAACCCAGCTGCCGTTCAACTCATCTCTGATGCCCCTTACACCGGTGGAGAAGGATATTTGGGTGTCCCTGCAGCAGTAGCCGGATACGGTCTTGGAGGTCTAGGTTATGGATATGGAGGTCTTGGAGCAGGTTACGGTGGTCTCGGATATAATGGATATGGCGGAGCTTATGGTGGATATGGAGGAGCTTATGGTGGATACGGAGGAGCATATGGTGGTTATGGATTAGGTATCTTGGGTGGTTTAGGTTATGCCAGATATGGATATTAAATCATGTAATAGTTATGCTAATTAAGATACTTGAAAAATAAATACTTTAAATTATTGAATTTTTCTTTTTAACTGTGTAGTTTATTTTTCCAAGTTTCACCGAAACCAATCTGGTGTGATTAAAATTCATTAAAAAAGGTTAAACTTTTCTAATAAAGTTGTTAAAATTGGAACCCTTAATTTTCAAAACTTTATATCCAGAAATAATTTCCTTACTTAAAATATTATTTACAGTATTTACGATTAAACACAGCATAATTGATCATCGGTTTTTAATTTTTGTAGTGCTTAATTTTTCAACAGTTTTCAAAGCAAAAACGTAAAAGTTTGAGGTGTTTGGAATAAGGATAATTGAAAACAAATAATAAATCACGTGCAAACATTTAGTTTTTAAAAAAATCATTATAAGATTCTGAGAGCATTGTTATAACACTCAAATATAAAAAAAATTTTAAAAAAGCAAGATTACCGTGTATAAAAGTGCTATTAATCATACTAATCATACTACATTCTTGAAATAAGGAATCATGCTACAAATAGTTAAATTCCTGATACCCTTACAAACCATGGTGATAAAATTATTCATTGATTAGTTGCGTCAGAACATGTTATTTTCAGAAATATTTCGTGTTTCCGTCATTCATACTCAGTGTATCATTGACATCTTTACTCACCAGGTAAAATAAACCTGCGATTACATTTAATTTTATAACTGGCGCTGAACATCTGACCGAGTTTGGAGTTTACGATTATCAATGTTCAACTCTGAAGCNATTTTTCTTATTTAGCCAGTTCACCATGCACCCAAACCCTACAAATTCGGATACAGCATCAAGGACAAACATGGAGAACAACACAGAGAGGAATCCGGAACAGGAGGACACGTGACTGGCAGCTACGGGTTCACAGATGATAGAGGCATCAAAAGACAAGTAAACTACGTTGCTGACCATGCTGGATTTCGAGCTCAGGTCAAGACCAACGAACCTGGAACCGCCAATCAAAATCCAGCTGCCGTTCAACTGATTTCCGATGCCCCTTACACCGGTGGTGAAGGATATTTGGGTGTCCCTGCAGCAACAGCCGGATACGGACTTGGTGGTCTAGGTTACGGATACGGAGGACTTGGTGCAGGATATGGTGGAGCTTATGGTGGATATGGCGGAGCTTATGGTGGATATGAAGGGGCTTATGGTGGATACGGAGGAGCATATGGTGGTTATGGATTAGGCATCTTAGGTGGTTTAGGCTACGCCAGATATGGATATTAAATCATGTAATAGTTATGTTAATTAAGATACTTGAAAAATAAATATTTTGAATTATTGAATTTTTCTTTTTAACTGTGTAGTTTATTTTTAAGTTATTTTTCCTAGTTCTACCGAATCCAATTTGGTGTGATTAAAATTCATTAAAAAAGGTTAAACTTTTCTAATAAAGTTGTTAAAATTGGAAATAATTTTCAAAACTTTTCAAAGTTTTACATCTAGAAGTAATTTCCTTACTTAAAATATTATTTACAGTATTTACGATTGAACACAGCATAATTGATCATCGGTTCTTAATTTTTATAGTGTTTAGTTTTTCAACAGTTTTCAAAGCAAAAACGTAAAAGTTTGAGGTGTTTGGAATAAGGCTAATTAAAAACAAATAATAAATCACGTGTAAACATTTAGTTTTAAAAAAACCATTATAAGATTCTGAGTGCATTGTTATAACACTCAAATATAAAAAACATTTTAAAAAATTTAAAAAAAAAAAAAAAAAAAAAAAAAAAAAAAAAACAAGATTACTGTGTATAAAAGTGCTATTAATCACACTAATCATACTACATTCTTGAAATAAGCAATCATGCTACAAATAGTTAAATTCCTGATACCCTTACAAACCATGGTGATAAAATTATTCATTGATTAGTCGCGTCAGAACATGTTATTTTCAGAAATATTTCGTATTTCCGTCATTCATACTCAGTGTATCATTGACATCTTTACTCACCAGGTAAAATAAACCTGCGATTACATTTAATTTTATAACTGGCGCTGAACATCTGACCGAGTTTGGAGTTTACGATTATCAATGTTCAACTCTGAAGCCTTAGGATTTTGAACCCAAGCAAGAAGACAAGGGAAATCCAGGATCAAAGACAAGGGAATTCCAGGGTGGAACGGCTTAGCATTCATGGAGAAATTTTTGCCAGAACTAATTCGTTTTTGCGCTACATCAAGAGGAGAACCATGAAATCCACCAACGGTTAGCCAGATAGCAAAAGGATTCTATAGCATAAACCGTTTACTACTAAGGATATTTTATATCAGCCGTGTAGTTGATCCAACGGGCTTTTTTGCACTACGTGTAAAGGTTAAGCTTTACTGCAGTTAACGCTTGATATCTATAGTTAAAATGAAAACGGACATTATGACATGGTTACGTTAGATCATATGTGCGCAAAAATATCATAATTAATTTCTAATATCTGAAAAAATCTAGAAGTAATACTGAACAATGAAACATATTTTAAGAAGAATTAGAAAACTAACAGTTTTATTTCGCAACTTTAATTTCTTTTATATTAATACAAGCGTAAAAGAAAAATTTGAAACAATATATTAAGGCAAAAAAAAAACATAAAAAAATAATATCCTGTTTCCAATACATTAATATATTTAATATTATTATGTATTGATATCAATCACTATATTAGCTAAACTGTATTAACTAAATAATATTTTTGTTAAATGACATTCGTCCAGATGACAACAGAGTCGAAACAAACTCCAGCACATGAAATGTAATTATCACTTGTCTCAATTCAAACAGAAACCACACAAGGGAACTAACAATTTAAACACAACAATAAATAAATGAATAAAATTTTCAAACAAAAAAAAGTACGATTGATAAATTTAAAACATCACTTGTTAATTTAAAACATCACAAAATTTACATGATTGTAATTTCACTAGATCAAAATTTTAACCTTGTGATTGCATGATGACTTTCGTCTGACTTTGCAAATTGATTGTGCAAATTAATTCATATTTCACTAACTTTTTGACCATAGATAATAATCGCTCACTTAGGGTAAAAATTGAAGAAGAAGGGTCGTGTCACTCTTTCTACATTCATAAGGAATTCCAGATATTACACGTTTTACATGTAACGTGCTGTGACATGGAAAGAAAAGTGGCTTAAATAATCCCTTTGAAACTTAGCTAAACCGAGAGACTTATTGTCAATAAGAGCATTTTGTATGGATTATGTTTTCTAGGCTAAGCTGCACAGCTATAGCTCTTTACTGCCTATACGTCTGGGTTACTGTTTCCAGTGTTTTGAAGCTATACAGCTTGGCGTCTATGAGACGTCTCATAGCATGATCATTGTGTGTATGAGACTCTTTTGAGTAATATTTCGTGTATGCGAGCATTTGTTACCTGATATATTACTTGTATTTAAAAGAATAATTATGATAATCATCATTTAAAGACCTTTCACTCATCATCATGACTCTTTCATCATGAAAAACCTGAGTTCAAATGATCATTTAATAGCATGTGACGCCGCCTCTGGACTGGATTCGATAAACGCCTAAATTTGGTTAGGAAATGTGTCCACAAGGCTTTGCAGGTACGTCGAATCCAGTATTAGCCACTCTTTGAGGATTTGATAGCTCAAATCCACCAAATTGCATGAAGGCTGACTTTGGCGTTTTACCCGTTGTTCCAATATGTCCCCCAAATTTTCCATGGGATTCAAGTCAGGTGATGATGCAGGCCATTTGTGATGTAATTGAGTGTCTGAGTGATCATAAAACCATTCACATATTCTTACAGTCTGATGAACTCAGCTGTTGTCATCTTGAAAAAAAGGGATATCGACAACACACTCTTCATAAAGAAGTTGACTGAAAGTCAACACCTAATCCTACGGAATGCTCAAATAAGTTTGTTGGTTCATGTTAGTGGCCTCTTTGCACACAGTCAGGATGGAATGCTTCATCTGCTCTTCGTAGCACTCGACGACGTACGTCCTTTGAATAAAAGCAAAAACGCGATTCGTCAGACCATAGTTTATTCCGCCAGCTAGCAACTGACCATATTTGATGACTTCTAGCTCACTGAAGTCGCGCAGCTTTATGTGCCTGTGAGAGCAATGGCCTCTTACTTGATGTTCGACTCCAAATGTTCATTGCATGCAGCTCCCGTCGCAATATTCTCTCACTAACAGGTTGGGATGGACCTATATTTACTAACTGAAGTAATTCCTATCGGGTTTGGAAGCGATTTTGATTGACAAGTCGTGAAACACGTCTCCGGTCCCTTTCATGCAGGATCTTTTTCCGACCACAATTCTGGCGTCATCTTTCATGACCACGTGTACTACATTACTGCTTTTTGACACGTTGAACAGTCCGCATCGAAATACTAACAAATAAAGCAACACTGCGTCATCTAACGAAACGGTGAACATAAACATAT
>NC_092205.1:25225093-25227255 GCF_043381705.1 Parasteatoda tepidariorum | reverse complement strand
ATCTCTTTGAAAATATCGACCCGCAAAGTAAGATGGTTGTAAACTAAACGGCTGTATACTTTTTAACCGGAAGTTGAGCAGGTCAAGAGCTCAATAAATAGTATTGCTGTTTACATTTATATTGAAAACACCAACCATTGAAAATGCGCAGATGTTTGATACGTATTTTCAAAATAATAACCCAAGAAAAACCCAAGAAAGACCAGGGAACCCAAGAAAAGCTTACATTGAAAGAAATGGTCCAGTGTGAGGGTAGTGACAATAAGTGTAAAAAGATAAAAATTGGTAGCCAAGTTATTTTCTTACCACGTTAAAAAATTATTTGTGTCCTTTTCGCCAATCTGGCGGAGGAAAATGAAGTGAAATAACAACGGCAATTTAAAGTGTGAGAATCGCATTCAGTAAGAATGGCTTTAATAATTTTCGAATATTCGCGCCTGGCAAGTCTTGAAAATATGTGCTAATATTTGAGCTCTTGAAACTTTCTTGGGATTATTTATTTAACCATCCTTCTTCTTCCGCATAGATCATTATCCCTGCATGCGAGAAACTCGCCAATCAGGTTCTCTCTCGCAACTTCGAATACACATTAGTTTCAGTTCTTAATCCATGAAAGCTATAAGTGCCAATATGACTCAACAATAAACTAAATTAAACTGATGTCATATCACGCTCGAAATTTGACAGAGAAATTGAATTTTATCATACCTGTTAAACCTATATTGTTCCATAAAAATGGAACAAGATAATTTCTACAAGTCATTAAATCGTGTGCTAACATTGTTGATTGATAATAAGCTTCGAGAAGACATTGACGATACTTTGTTGGAAAAACTTTTAAATGTATTGAAAGAGGGCATGTCAATTGAAAGTATGTGGGCACAAATTATGGAACTTAAAAGGAATATGTATAATCTTTAATGTATCATAAACTTAGACAGTGATAAAATCTTTAAAGGTGAACTTGCGGGAACCGATATATTACTAAAATATTTGGTCTAAGTGACGAATCAGGTGCTTTTTGTATGATGCAATGAACGTCCCAGGTTTCACTGCGTATAAAACCTTCGATTTTCCTATTATTTCTACCTTTATTTTTTAATGGAATTTTAAGAATCTCACTTTTTTCCATAAGAACATAAAATAATCGTCAGAAGCAACCAACTGTGAATCTTGACCAAATATTTAGTGTAAACACAAAATGTATGTTCATTTACTAAAGATTTTAGTTTTAATAATAAAAAAAAATTGCGTTCGTACCATTTTTGAATTATAGGACCTTTTTTATATTCTTAATTTTTGTTGTAAATTTTATATTATTTCCTATTTCGATAATTTTACAGTGAATTTTACATCATAGAAAAAAAATAGGTGAGAATTTCTCAGAAACAGGGTGAGATTTCAAAAAAGTTAAGTGAGATTTCTAAAAACATAAAAACTCTTGAAAATAAATCATTTCTTTAATCATAATACATTTTTAACATCTTCTATTTTTTAAAGCATAAATCTATATTTTTGGTGCATCATCATAGAAGATTTTGCCTTTACAAGGTATTTGTCCATCTTACATAAGTGCATAAAAAATTTGAACGTCTTACATGAAGAAACCTACCTATGGTAAACATGTACATGGTTGCAGAGAAATCTGTTCTGAAAGGGGTTCCGTCAGGGCCGGATTATACCTTTCGTAGGCCCTAGGCACAGAGCCGGATTATACCTTTCGTAGGCCCTAGGCATAGCCGTTTTTGCCCCCCCCCATTCCTCCCCTCTTTCCCCGCTAAAATTTTCTTGCATATTTTTTTTTTTACATTTTTATTAATATGGGTTTTAATTTACGAATTTGTTTATCTAACTTTATCTGCAATACCGACATACTGCCGATATTGCAGTTGATATCGATAATACCATTTTTGGTGAAAATTTACTCTTCCGATTTAGAGGAAAACTTTGTAGATGAATTTTTACTATTTTCAAATTTGTATGAGCATAAATCTGCACAAGAAATGTTGAAGGCTCAAATTAAAGATAAACTTGTGAATACTTTTCCTAACGTTCACATTGCATTAAGAATATATTTGTCGATTCTTGGATCAAATGCAGAAGGAGAAAGATCTTTCTCCAGATTAAAATTTATAAAAAATTATTTGCGTTCAACAATGAAT
>NC_092205.1:25217561-25224289 GCF_043381705.1 Parasteatoda tepidariorum | reverse complement strand
AACTGGTCACAATCAACCTCAATAGGGCGGCCAGAACGTGGTTCATCTTCAATGTTGAAATTCCCAGTATTAAACTTTCGAAACCAAACTTTTACTGTATCCTCATAAGAAACAGTATTGAAACCTAAACTTTCACACATTTTCTTGTGGCATTCAGTTACACTTAGTTTATTTCGGAACTCATAGTACATAATGGGTCTGATCTGTTAACGTGATAGCTCCATTTTAAAAACTTTTTTGGTGCACAAGATGATAAAGTTTTGACAAACAAATTACACAGTTGTGTAGTTCCAACTTTCTGCTTTAAAATACAAAAGCCCGTTTCAAAAAAAGTTAACCACCACGGCAATGGCTGCTGCTGGCACGGAGGTATTTCCTTTTGGCGGAAAACTTTTTACTCAACCTGATATTTATTACTGTACATTTATGATTCAGGAAAATATTACCTGACTGAAACTAAATTTACACGACTTCTTAAAAATAGTTTGTCAAAAGTGTCACTATTTATTATTATTATTTAATATTTTATTTTCATTTTTGAACAAAAAAGAAAATATTCTCTTTTTGATTATCAATAACTTTTTTTTATATTAAATGTTAATTAAGTTGATAACTCTCAATATATCAAACAGCTACATAGTTTATTCTTATATAGTATTTTGGAATCATAATTTACATAAAGAGACAAATAACAAAACTAAAATTTATTATTTTAGTTTAAATACTTTTATCATTTTATGGTAAGCCACGAAACTTTTTATCAGAGGCATTGGTTAAGATAAATTATTATTGTGTAACAGGCAAAACCTAAACTATGGTATGAACCATGGTAAAAAGGGAAACTGTGGAGAAATAGAAGCCTTGAAACCTTTTTCTATTTAGAAAGAGTAGATATAATATTATTAGACAAGCTTTTAACTTATTTTTGCATTTTTTTTTCAGGTTTTATTTATGATCTGCAGAAAAATACCAAAACTTTAATTCTATTTGACAAAGCTCTTTCTGATCTAATCAAGGAAAGAAAAAAACTCTCGTCAGCCATAACAGTATTCTCTTTAAAGCTCTTTGGTTATTTGCTTCAAAATAAGAATATATTTATGGAACTTAAAAATTCTCAAGTCATTAATGATTTAGCAATTATACCAAAGTATAATATATTTATTACTTGTTCACCATCTATTCAAGATGCCCTTATTACAATGTTGATGTCTATAGCAACACATAGCGAGGGAGCTTTGTGGCTAATTGAACAAAGTAAGAAAATTTTTAGAAGTCATTTTTGTATCGATAATATTTTTATTTGTGCATTAATAGAGATGTGCCACCTTATTTTTTCCTTAAAGAAAAAGAAGCAAGAAAGGCCACGGAAAAAAAATTTTGACTTTTTAAAAGAAAAATTAGTTTAGTTTTTGTAATAATTAATATTTTTAGATTTAGTTTTGTTAGAATTAATCACTGAGCTGTCTTTGTGAAGAACTGGGATTTGATCCTCAGTACCAGCTGCTTGAAATACCCAGATTCGCATCATGGGTACCAGCTTATCTGAAAAGTTAGAGATTTATGTGCAGTGGTACATTGCCACAATCTTGGAATTTTGAATTCAGTTATTGAATTTTTTTTGAAAAACAGTTATGAAATTGCTTTTACTATGAATGATGTTTCTTCTAATTAATATGCAGTCATTTTTAGCCTTCATTGATTGGGCTATATGTGTACATTTAGAAAAGAGTTTTTCTACAAAATCAGCTAGTTTTAATAACAAAATTGTCATTATAAAAAATATCCTTATAAAAAGGCTGGAGTTTTTTGCAATTATTCAAATAAGTGTTAAAAAAAAGTGCTGTGATAATTTCAAAATCATATGATCATAACTGCATATAATAATAAACTAAAAATAAACTGCATACTGCTGTAGAAAATCTAATGTCCAGAATCTAATGTAATGTGGTACTTCAGCAAATCCAGGAAATAGATTTTTCTGGATATTAGGTCTTTAATGCAAATAAAGATCAAAATATGCAGTATTCCATGAAAAATAGTCATTAATGTTGATTAACCTTAATTTGTGTACTGTAAGGTTTTGTTATTAGTTAAATGGCATTAATATTTAATGCGATAAAATATATAATAAGAAAAGAAAACAGATTATTTGAATTTTGCAGTTTGCTATTTGATAAATTTTCCATAAACATCAAAAATTATTAATTGCCATTGATAAAGCCCTAAAACAAATAAGAATTAATACCCCCATAATGATTAAAGATCAGTATTTATTTAAATTATGTGGAAAAAATTTAAATAATATTTGTTCAACATACAGATAAGTTGGTCTCATGATTGATTAAGTTGGCCTCATGCTGAGGCCAACTTAATGGGGAAAGCAGTGGAAAGAAGAAGTAGCAAAATATTATCTTATCTAAAAATTATATAATTCTAAATTAAGTCAATTCTAAAAAAGCTACAAAAAAAATTTTATTGATGCACATTTAAACTGTCATTAGACTCTTAAACTGTCATTACATTCAATTAGATGAATGTAAAGCACTACATGTAAATTTAAAAATTCTATGTATATATATATATATATATACTATTTTGTAAAATCCGAAGCGAAAAATTTTTTGCACATTGATATGATTTTAATGTCATTTGAAGAACATTTGGCAACAATTGTTTTCATACTGACAGGAACTACAGTATGAACTCTATTTAAAGAAGTCGCTAAATCCCGATAAAAAGTCTGTTTGGTGAAAAATTCACTTAATAGAAAATCACCATTTGAAATACTTAAACAACACAAAACAGGCTTTAATTTCATTAACACTAGATATAATTAAATAAGCAATTGATACACCTTTATTTGTAATTATTATCTACTATCAAATTGTTTCAAATGATTTTAACATTTTATCAGATGAAGGTTTGGTGATTTATTCATCATTTCAGTCTTCCTCACAATTTATTGCTGTATTGTTTTCATTTTTCACACTATCCCAAAATATCCGATTCAGTTAATGTTTCTGTGGTTGCAGCTTCAGAATCAATAAAAAGAAAATCATTAATGAGTACATCATCATTAATTCCGTGTCTGGCTCTTAGCTGTACCCATATATTTTTAAGTTCTTTTAAAGGAATGTTATTCTTGTCCTCCCCACTTTCCAAATTCTCCACGCTGACTAGCAAGACTGTTAGGAATAGTATGATCTGTAACATCATAGTTCTATGCTTTAGAAATTTCTGTTGAAATGCAAACAAAAAGGGATTTTACCGCTTTCCCTTAAAGTGGGTGCCAAAATCAATTCAAGGTCATTTCCCCCGTAAAATGTGTTTACAGGTTTGAAATGTTAGGAAGTGGGAAAATTGAATCTTAAGGAAAAGTTGGTTGATTAGAAAATTCACTTCGCTAATTGGAAGTTATTTTACAAAGAAATTTCCAAAATGCTCTTGGTTCCTCAAAATAGAGAAATTCACAAAATGGAGGTTCGTTAAATTGATGTCCGATTATATATATATGTGTTAGAGGTCAAAAGTCTAAGAAAAGCTTATTATTCACAAGTTTTATAAAATTAAATATTTGAAATCATTTAGATATTTTGAAAATAATTATTCATCTTAGATCGTTAACAGTTGTTTTTTATTTTTAGAGTTCATAGAATTTGTATTTTCAAGTTATTCTTCAACAAGTTATTATGTAAAGAAAACTAGTTCTAAGTTTCTCTACTCAGTAGTTGTGTTATGGTCAACTCCTGAATTTTCTGTATCTTTGGAAGAACAACAAAAGGATGTTCTGATAAACACCATCCAAGACATTATGACAAAACTTATTTCTGGTATTCAACCACCCAATGACAAAGAAACTGAAAATTTTTGTAACTACTGTGTTTCAACTTTAAAGCAAATATCTTTAAGTGAAGCAAAGTTACCGAGTATGCATTTGCCTCTTATCAATGCAATACTTCATTACTTTAAAAATATGGACACAAACAACAAAATTAATCAAGATGCAGCAGAACTTTTTTGTATTGTAGAAAAGAGGTAGCAATTTTATGCATATTCATATATTATTTTTATTTAATTTTATATGTTGTATACTGTGATTATTCGTAAATATTGAGACTTAATCTAAATAATGAAAACCAATTTTAAAAAATGACTGTGGCACTGTTTGTCAGGTAGCTTTCGTTCCCTCTTTTCCAGATCTAAGACTGGACTTTTGACATCTGATACACTTGATTTCCCAATGCTATTCAAGTGTTATGTTGTTTCTTTTCTTTTTTTTTTCTTCTTCCTTTCGACAATCTTTTTTTAATCTTGATCAACACATGTTTGAAAACACCTGCCTCACCTACAAAATTTATTTTAAAATAATTTGAGTGCTTCTGAGCACACATGTTTAAAAAAGAATGATGTTGAAAGCTGTTCTTTCCTAAAGGAACTGGTTCTGCTTCTGACCCTCATTAAAATTTAACTGAGTAAAATTAAAGATGGGTCTCAGCATATCTTATATTTCAGTACTTAAAAATATGAAGTCCTTTAAATGAAGACATTATAAAATGAATATGTTCAAATAATATCAGTTACTTTCAGTTAAACCAGAAATTTAGTTGTAGAGCCTTTAAAGTTACTAAAAAACCGAATGAAAGTAATTGAATCTAATCTTATATTTTTAACATGTAGATGGTAGCACTGCTTAAAAATTCTGCTTCTTGTAAGTAATCGAATCTAGTATCGCTTCGCTGTACCCGTTATTCATATCAGTTTAGTAAGGATTAATTAGCTGAATAAAGTTCTTTAACTAGTATTACTGATACCAGATATTTATATCAATTCACTATAAATTAGTTTGAAAACAGTTCCATTTTAAAACTGACTCGCACTCATCTTAAGCATTTTGGTTTGGATCAGTTTTAAGGACCTTGATATCTAAAGCTGTATTTTTGCCTCGTTACTGACAATCATATTAAATTTCTTACTTTGTGTTATCTTTAACCCTTTCGCGACGAGTATTTTTTTTTTACAACAGAACAATTTTGAAAGCATAAACTATGAGTAGGGCAGCATTATGCACGGTAGTGCCATGTATGTTCTGTGAATGAAAATACCTTCAAAAATATTGGCAGGACTGGTGGGAAAGTCTCCCATTAGACAGGGAAGGGTTTCTGTCCCAAAAGATTTTTTTGAAATTTGCTTGGGACGTATGTGTCCCGTTAGGCTCGAAAGGGTTAAATGATTTATTTCACGTTTTTCGATGAATCATGCTCAATTGTACACAGTTTTTTGCACAATCCATTTTGTATTCTTTAGACTGAATGTTAAAGAACTATCATGATTAGTAAGAAATAAATAAAAAATATTTTATTTAGTATTATATATGTAGTTTATTATACAGAAATAATACATAAATTTGCGATAGTTATATACTGCTTGACTTTATTATAACTCTTTTGCTTTATTAAAAGTGATGATAATAAGGGTATATTAAATATGTTATCTTTTTAACAAACTGGTTTTCCTTTTCGTATTCCACTTAAATCTATTGTTGTTTTATTTAAAGACCAAAATAAATCTTAAATCTGCATTTTCAACCAATAAGAATGAATTAAAATTTGATCTAATAAAAGCAAAGTAACTTTATTATTTTTGCCTTGTATTAACTAAGGTTTAAATTAATATTGATTTGTATCTGAAATAAAAAGTATCAGGTTTTTGTTACTGATGCCTACTTGTGCCAGTATTAGTTTATAGCTAATGCCGAAACAATGGTACTTGCCAATCTCTAGAACAAATGCAAGCAGTAAAGAGAGTTCTTTCTTATTAGGAATACCAAGGGACAAAAGAAGCCATTTTTAAGCCATCTTCAGAGAATCTAAGATAAAGGGCAGATCCTTGTGGGAATTTTGAAAGTCGGGAAAAATTATTTCTTTATCAATCGATATCATTAGACAAATTGATTAATTTTCATCCAGATAGGCCAAGCTCTACTGTTCTTATTTTATCATCAAGATCATTAAGAAACATAAAACTGCTACTCGCAAGAAAATCTGCTGCTTAAGAGGAAATTTTTTACCGCTCTTTAAATATCTGTTAAAACTACCTTTTTTGTATCTAAATAATTGTCCGTATCTAAATTGATTATGAATCTGCTAGAATGCTTATTGTGTTTTATGTATTTTTAGGTATCATTCTGATATAACAGTTATTCGACAAATAATGCATGTACTTGTAGAAAAAAGGAAGCTTACTGATGCATTTTATCTTGCCTCATCCTTTCTTAGGTACATTTCTATTTCAATTAATTTTATTTTTTATATAAGTGTACTATTTAAGTTTTTATATTCTTTGAAAAAAGCTTTTAATAATAATGTCTAATTACTATAGAGATTGTCATTAAGTCAACAAAATTCTTTGCAATTCTGGCAAAATAGGTCGTGTGAGGTTTCAGTGCAATTTTTTCATTAGGTAAAATTATTTATATTGACAAAATCCTTTAAAAAAAAATTTCAGTGCATAAAGCTAATTTCCAATATTTAGCACTTATTAAATGCTGAAAACATTATTAAAGTTCAAAATATTTTTATCAAATGTGCATAAAATATTTTTGAAATTTTATTCATTTGTTTGCTGTTATAATGTTATTTATTTCTAGGTATATTTCAGTGATAATTCATAAGCTATTTCATTTCTCAATTTCTTGTAAATTTTGCAAGCAACTTAAACATATATATATA
>NC_092205.1:25109728-25217536 GCF_043381705.1 Parasteatoda tepidariorum | reverse complement strand
ATGAAGTTAACACAAAAACTACTGCACAAAACTGTAATGAAATGTTCTTGCTTTAAACTACTTTTCTGCTAAATGATACTAAGTGTGGTTTTATTGATGGTGAAAAGCCATTATCTGAAAGTTAGGAAAGAACCTGGACTACCATTAGAGGATTAAATTAATTTTTTACACGCAAGGAGTAGAGATCGTTTATGCCTTTTTTTAATGTTAACTTGTAACTGCTAATCAATTAGCGTAAAAATTTATAATAAATGTCAGTTGTATATCAACATTACATTAATAATGACTTCTGATTTAGCTTAACACTCACAAAAACAAACTAAATTTTAAAACAGGTTTTATAATCTCTAATAAATAAAAGTAATGTAAATAGTTTTGTATTCTTGTTATGCTTAAATCCTACAAAAATCAAATTTCTTGTTAAAAGTTTTATTCTCTTAAAAAAAAGTTCGATTGATGTAAGCAAAATTTGTGTTCTCTGAAACATAAATGATAATTAAGGGTGTAATAAATTTTATTTGTCGTCTGTACATTACCATTTCATTTCTGTATATTTATGGTTATGTTTTCATTTTTATTATTTGATCCTTGTAATTTCATGAACACTCATTAAATTCATGAACATCATGAACTTTCATTAAACATTCTGTATAATTCTATATTTAGTGTTTGTTACAAACGTTATTTTTTAAAGCAATTTATTTTTCTTTAATCCCAGAAATATTTTAAATTAAGTTTAAAAATTACTGTATTTATGTTTAAAAAAATATTTTTTTTGTAACTTTAATGTATGATTATTCTTTATCTATTGGTAATATTTATAATTTTTTTCTGATTTGCAGTGCAGAACAGCACCTTAGGCTATTTTCTGATCCTAGACTTAGTTTCTTTTTGATGCCATTTACCATTTTGGAAGATAACATACCTCCTAACTATGAGGAAGAGATTTTCCTTTTATCTTCAGATACATTGTACAGAATTTTAGTAGAACAAATGAAGACAAAATCTCAGGGTGTGTCCCTTATAATATCATCTCTTGCAGCTCTGTCAAAGCTGGCACCTTTCATAGGGAAAAAAGTAAAAATTGTGTTTGCTAAGTCGTAATTATAACTGAATATTTTTTTTAAAAATTTTAAATTAAGGAAATACGCGAATTAAAAGTATCTAGATTTTTTTCTTCAAAATTATTGTTAAAATATAATATCTCCTTATTATATGTGGAATTGCGTGGCGCATCAACTACAGAAATGCTACAGATAATTTATAAAATGTCTTTCCTATTGTTTTGTGTGTAATAACTCTTTTTTTTAATTGAATTTTTTATTTTTAAGAAATTAATTTTTGTTTTCTGGAAAATGAAAGACTAATTGATAAATATCCCATAGAAATTTCATGGGATGAAATCTAACTCAAATAAAATATCATGAAACAAAATCAGACACAGCCAAATGATCATAGGATGGAACCAACTGTGGAAAAACAAATAGTTGCATAGAATTTCATGCAGGCAAAATATTATAAGATAAAATCTCTTTCAAACAAAATATTACAAAATGGAATCTCATGCCAACAAAATATTATAAGACTATAATCAGATGGCGGCAAATTATTGTTTAAAGAAACCTCATGTGATATAAAAAAAATTTTAACCAGTGTTACGGTACTAAAAAAGGTTTTATCTAAATACACTCATTGAAATTAACATTAAAATAGAAATTTATAGTTAAATTAGATTAACTGTAACAAACATTTATTGTGTACAAAATGTCCGACTTCAGTTTATTTCTCTGAAAATGTTTATAGATCCTGATCAAATTTATTAATAGGCAAAAATGTCCATAATTCAATAATTTGTAACATGTAACGATAAGCTTATACATACTTGTGTAGTTTCAATTGACGCTTCTTATAAATTAGACAATGACAACTCAATATTAATTTAAAACATCTAAAAAATTTTAAGTCTGTACTACATTACACTTCATCTTTACTAAATGTACTTCCATATAAACATGGTGTACAATTTCTCCTTAAACAGCTGTTATACTCTCTTATATTCTTTTTCTTTTCCACGTTCTTCTTTAAAACATTCTTTTTCCAAAAGAATCAAATTTTATTTAAATCTTATTAGCACTCTAATTTTCCAAAAACTCAACTTACCTACAGTTAGCTCATTAATTATAATTGTCTGAACTAGTTGTTAAAAATGTTTGACCTAGTACTATATGTACCAAAAATATTGAAAGATAACAGTTTTTCTCAATTATATGCATTATTTTCCTTGATTTATGAAATATATATTGTTTAATATTTTAATTTATGGCATTAAGTGGATTGTTTAATTAAGATTTTTAGATGATACAACAGATTCATTTCCGTGTAAAAACTTATAATTATTATGTGAGGGCTACATAAAAACAAAATTGACTAAATAAAAGTCCAATACAAATTTATTGGTCAGTTGGAATTTTCAATAAAATAGCGATATGATTAAAAATGTATCATATCAAAAATGTTAAAAAAGAAAAAAAAGTTTTTTAATTGTTTAATAAACTTATGTTAAAAAACACTTATATGGGTGGGGGGCAATGGAAAAATTTTTGTTTTGTTAAAAATTCCTTTTTTAACTCACCGCCTCTTGCAAAGTGGGTGGTGAGTTAAAAAAGGTTAGGTACCTATGATCTACAGCAATGTCTGTTTTACTTATATTTAAAATAATCATTTTTTACGTAATAAGAATCCAAGCATATCATTCTATGATAAATTCAATTTATTATCTTTAATTTAATATTGAAAAAGTTTTATAATGAGATATGTGGTATAAAATATTTTATTATTATGAATTTTATTTATTTCCAGCTAATTGAATCTATCATAATCTCAGTGGGAGTAATTTTTCTGCAAGACCCAGAGGATGAGAAAAGACACTATTTGTCTTGTTTATGTTTGGAAGATAGGAAAATTTGTTTGGCTTTTTTAAAATTATTTTCATCTCTCCTCTCAAAAGAAGGTAAATTTTGAAGAAAAAATTTTTCTGTTCATTATCTCTATTGTTATTTTTGATTCATTGCTTTTTATTAAAAAATACAAACATTTTTTTAATTTTAAAGAAGGTTTTAAAAAAAATTAATTATCTTTTTCATTATTTATAAAAGATTTAGCTGTATATAAACTTAATTATTATTTTAACAGATTTACAAGCTGTTTAGTTTTAAAAAAAATTGTAAGATTTATTTATATTTAAAATATTAATGGAGTGCTGAGCGTATAAAATTATTCTTTAGACATGTATTCAAACATCAGTTATCAAAAATAAAAATATAATTGTCATTACAATAATTTGGTCTCATGCAATCATAGCTATTAACTACTATAATTTGCTGGGCTACTAGTAACTGATAGTCTACTGGTTTTATTAAAAAAATTTCTTGCTTTTGCATGTTTCAAAAAAAATTTTTAAATTGTAAAAAAAAACATTAAGATAGATTTATTTACTTTGTTCATTCATTGTTTGCTTAAATGTTTAAATAAGTATTACTGCTAAAAAATATTGTCAGTTCAATTTAAAATAATCAGCTAAAATTATTTCTATATCTATTATTGAAATAACTTTCTGTTATCAACTTAGACCCTACTTTCAATAATTTCAAAGTAAATGATAAAAAAATAATTTTCTTAGATTCAAAAATATCACATATATTATTTTTTTACGCTGACTTGATTGCTTTTATAGTTTTTATTCTTGTGCATCATTTTTATTAGTTAATTAGCAGTTGGTAGTTTCCTTTTTTCTCCCTTGCTTGCATTTATATTATGATGATGTATTTTTTTACTTTTGTAGCTTACAAATGTATGACTGATCAAAGTAAGATGTTGTTGTTTAAATATTTCATCAAGATTCTGCAAAATCCTACAACTGATTGCAATGTAAGCATCACTTACTGTGGAATTTATTTAACATGCATAATAAAATTGCAGTGATTCAATGTTAAAGCAATTATACAAAACTTTCGAAATAATTAAATAAATTATGCAGTTTTTATTTTTAAAAGAATTTAATATTTGTAATTTTTTTCCTTAAAATATTTGTCTTTCTTATAAAAATATTTTAATACATATGAAACAAAGTGGTGCTTAAATTAACAAGTTACACTGAAATAAGAAGCCTATTTATTTCTATGCAAAATTTATACTTAAAAAGTATAAATTTATAACCCGCAATTTATGCTTTCTTAAAGTGTGTGTTGCAGCACACTGAGGTATTGTAGAGTTAGACAAGAGATGTCGAAAGGCCGAATATACCGAATATTTGTTCATGTGCACCATGTTCATCAATTATGTATTTCTATCAGGCTTCTTATACCTCTTTACTACTTCATACCTATAGAAAGCTGAATTTTCAGCAATTGCACTTGTATTGCTCCTTAAAAATAAATGTGTGTAGCTTAATTGTCATTTAAAAAGTTAAGCAATGAGCATCAAACTTACCCAGTGCACTAAGAAAATTTACAATACCCTCGAATGCAGATGATAATTTATTTTTATTTATATTTGCCCTTATATTTACTTGAACCAAAATGGTTCAGTGGTTAAGGCACTGAGCTTTCATTGTGAATTACTGGGGCTGGAGCCCTTGTGGCGGCTTTAAGCCTCCCCCCCCCCTTAGCTTCTGATGGATGGGTGCAGTGCTGACCACAATTTTGTGGCCATCATGCTGTTGGTCATAAAATTGTGGGGCCTTCACCTTCATGACGCCCTGACCCACAAAAAGCTGCTGTGAGAATGTGTTACTTTAGAATAAATACTTATTAACATTCTATTAATTAAAATTGAAGTAGATCAGTGGATTTTAAATTAAGGAATAAAGTGCAAAATTTGACTATGTTTTTATCATCACAGCTTATTTTCATAACTTCTGTTTCATCATCTTACACATATAACATACATAATACACTATTTGGAAGAAAGTGACGGGACACGGCATAATCCCATATTTATTAAAATTAATAGGAGGTAGGGTCTCCTTTGGTTGCGATCACAGCTGCAACCCTTCTGGGTATGCTTTCCACTAAATTAGCCATAGTGGCAAGAGGAATTTCCTTCCAAATGTTTAACAGGAAGTTCCATAGTTCATGCCTGCTTTTGGGGAGTGGGGGGGGCAGACCCTCAACCGACAGACCAATTCGTCCCAGAGATGTTCAATTGGGTTAAGAACAAGGCTCTGCGCTGGCCACTCCATGCGTTTAACGTTGTTGTTCAGATACCAATCAAGAGTCCTTGCAACATGGGATCTTGCGTTGTCATCTTAATACAAGCAATCATCCATACCGTATGTTCCCCTCAAGTTAGGAAGGACATGATTGTCGAGAATATCACATTATCCATCGGCGTTCATGATCGGCATCAATCCTCCTCCACCAAACTTTACAGTTGTCCTGTCACTTTCTTCCAGATAGTGTATGTATGTAATAAGTATTATACTGCAAATAAATGTTAATGACTGGCGTGTTGCAGGACAATTTTAAATCTTGTAAGAGTGCCACATATTGATACAAATTAAGAAACTCCTAATCTATTGTATATTTCTAAGCTTTTTTTTTAATTAAAAAATCTGTTAATTCTGTTTTATTTTAGGATAGATATAAAAATAAAATTTGAAAAAATCCTAAAAGCATTTTATTGCAATTGAAAGTGATTGTTTTCCAAATTTGTAAGATAATAATGCATAATAATTTAATAGTTTTGTAGTTTATTATAAATAGTTTACTGATAAATTTCTAGTTTAAAATAAATTTAGATTAATTTATTTAATCTTTTGCTTTAAAAAAAATTACTTTGTCGGAGCTATATATTTTATTTCTTATTTATTTCTTAATACAGTTTTATTGAAACCACTTTCTTTTTTCTTCATAAGCTTATATTTTGCAGACCCTGCTTAAATATTATACCTTCTGAGAAATCTTCAAAGAATTATGCACACTTTTTTTAATTATTTTAAAGAAATATAGTATGCTTTAACTTCTAAATTTACTTAATATTTCTGTATTATTACTGTTGTATCCCTATTTTAAACTAAAGTATTTTAATTTTGAATCAATTTTAATCATATTCCTACCAGTGACCAGATTATATTAAGTCATCAAAAGATCTTATTTAAAATTCAAAATGCTAATTCTTATTTTGATAATTGCAAAATTGTGTAAAGACAGTTGCTAATACACTAAACTAGACTCATAATCTTGTGTTTACACTTAGACTGTTCTAACAAAAATGTTTGATATTGAGAGTGCATTTTTTTTCACTATCAATAATTACTGATATCTTAAATATAGCTTATTTTCCTTAAAAACTTAATGTGTCCCATCTCAGAAGTCATGTGACCTAATTTTCGGTGGCCTCCCTTTGATTGAAAAGTGTGCTTTAGGATAGCTAAAATCTGTTTTATGCTTAGATTTTTATTACGGGTGTTATGAAGGTCTGACTTTTTTTCCGTGCTATCATGACCTGAAACATTTATGGGTACAGCTTTACCTGATTTTAATAATATTAATTTATCTCTTTTTTTTTTTCCCCCAGATAGTCTCGGAAGCTTTACTCCTCCTGAAATCTTATATTGGTTTGAATGCCGAGCATAAGTTTGAGGTTAACTCTGTACTAAAGGGTGAAATTGTAGCACTTATTTGTAGAAAACTCTATGGAAATAAGGAACCTATTGTTGACAGTGCCTTACACATTGCTGGAGAAATAATGAATGGTGAAGGTGATAAAAAAAATTTATTAATAATTATTACTTCATTATTTATTATTACTTCAAATTTTTATTTGTCTCTGCTATTTGCTAATATTTTTGGGGGGGGATTTAATTATGTTAATCATGTATGAAATTAATCAATATGACATTTGATTATAATTTTTTACCATTGTATAATATTATTTGCTGTTGTTAATTTTGTTATTTATGATTTTGAGAAGAGTATGAGAAATTTAAATGAATACAATTATGACCAGTTTAATACAAGCATTCTTTTGGATTTTTATTTATCTTATTTGTTGCTTTTCTCTAAATTTAAATATCTGAATAACTTTTTTTAATATTTAAGCTGTACTATCCATAAACTAATAAGTCGCTGGTTTCTATAAATAAATAACAATTTATTATTATGAAACATTTACAAAAATCCAAAATGAAACATTGAACACACGAGAGGTTCAAATGCTTCAAAAGACAAACTACTACTACATTTTACAATTTATTTGTAACTAGAGGGCGTTGATCGCTACAACAGAAGAAGCTCAAACGTAAGCCTTTATTTTTTGTGATATTTCTGAAAATGGATTGCAGTGGTTTCTGAGCTCGATGCCTTAATTATGATATGTTAAAAATCTGAAAGCATATAGCTTTTATTAAAATTTAATAATCCACGCAGTGTTATTTTTGATTGTTTTTACATTTTTATTTAAGCCATCTGTGCTACAATTTCTATTTGCATTACTTTTTATGTGTGTAAAATTTTAAATGGAAACTTCTACTATAGATCACCAGTTATGGATGGAATTAGTCATGCAGAATTCTCTGCACACAATTGTATGGGACATAGCCATTGAAAGTAATCATGATGGCATCATAAAAGCATCAGCTTTATCTGTAATCACTGTAGCTTGCTCCCGGCCATACTATTTTGATAGCATCTACTCTGCGAAAGGTGTTTCAAAAGTAAGTATTTATTTTATGTATGAGGATGTGGATCCAAAAAGAAAAAGTCACAAGAGTAATAAAGAGTATTTATTAACAATACACATAAAATATTAAATGGAATTAAAAAGCATACTTACAGATCACTTTTCTAGATAATCACCAAAGCTATTTATAGAAACGCAGGATCAACTTGTTAGGTCCATTTTGGAAGAAAGCATATCCTTGCCTATTGATTCTCGTTTGCTTCTGTTTCCACAGCATTGTCTGAATTGAAACTTCAGACATTAAACAGTCTCTAAAACAGTTATTCCTTGTTCCAAATAAGTCTTTCTTCAGTTTCAGAAACAGAAAATATGGACAAGGCTACAAATCTTTCCTGTAGAGAGATGGCTCCACACTTGAAGTTTTGAAGCATTGCTTGAATTTTGGGCCTGGCATTATCCTGTAAGAGGATGATATTATGACATCCTTTTGCAGGATAATACACTATATGATGTACTATACTATGTCAGCCATGGCATTAGATTTCTAGCAACTGTTTGCTCCCAAAAATTTATTACTACTGGTACTTGCATGTGTGACTACATTTTCAGACCACCCAGGCTTTACTATCCAATCTCAAGACCTCAGGCCAACAAATAATTTTCTCAGGGTTCTATCTTAAAGACTCTATGAATCAGTGGATCCGGGCACACTTAATATACAGTTCCAAAACTCTTACCCTTAGATAAATGATTTTGTGGGTGTGTAGTCTATCATTAATTGCTTTTTCAATTTTTTTTGACAAACTTTTTTAAGAATGTTTGATACATTAAAAAGGTGAATTTTCTTTTGGAAGTGATATCTTAATTTGTGCTAGTAAGTTTCAATTGTTTCTTTTTTGAGCATCAAGTTTCTCAGTTTTTCTGTTTTAAGAAAAAGATGTCGGAGCTCTTTTCAAGTTTGTTTCATGATATTCTATAAACTCATAATTGTGCTTGACAGTACAAAAACATGTAGGATATTTTCATTCTTTTAATGGAATTGATACAAAATGGTGTAAATTTTATTTATTTTGTAACTTATCTGTTCAGCCCCTGAAAAGAACTACATTTGAAAAAAAAATCCAAGTGTAAAAGGAATATTTATCCAATTCTTTCTATAATTTATTACTATGCCACGTGAATAATTAAACTATGACTAACACTAAATTCTTATAATTTTAGGAATACATTTTAAATAGCAGAATTACTGCATGCAAAAATTATTATAAAGTATGCAGTAGCAATAAATTAGTGCACCAATAATAATAATGGAGGTGCACATGTGAAAATACTGTAAAAATTTATGCAATTTTTAAAAATGAGTAATTAGCCGCCACTGTATTAATCTCACTCATTTGTAAAATCGTTCATTTTAATTTGGTTTTCATATATAGTTTAGAATTGATTTAGATGCAGTTAATCAGACCTACTTAGCATCTCAATTGAAACAGCTCTCCGCAAGACAGCATACCTATCAGCGAATATATACCAAAGATGAAAACACGTGACCTTCCCTTTAAGGAGAAGGCAATGGAATGAATGCCAACCTTGTAAACCAGTCTTTTAAAAGCCACGTGTTGCTACAAAACAGTCCGCAAAAGTTAACCTGAAAATGCACACAAATGTAGTTCATTCAAAGTTTGGTGTTGGAGAGAATATTTTGTTGAGAGTTGAAAATGCATTTAAACGCATTTTCAACTCTCAACAAACCTTTTTTTATCATGTTTTTTAACAGATGTAGTATTAAACATTCCTTACAACCATGCAACCTATGTGAGAATATTTAGCGATGCATCTAAAATCAAACTTAATTCTGTTCTTTCGTATCAAAAGAAATTCTGGAGAATTAGTTCACTGAGAAACTCTTTAACTGGGTTTGTTGACTTCTAAATTTTTTTTGGTTACAGAAAATTTAAGATTTTTTAAAAATGCTGAAACAGTTAGTCAGTCTTTTTTAGATCAGTAGATTAATTTATTATTTTGTAGTTTTATGGGTAAAAAAAGGTATACTTTTAATTTAAAAAATTTATAAACTTATTACTTTTTTTTAAATCCTGGCAGTGTTTTTCTAATTGCACTATGCAGTGGTCACAAAAGTATCAAGCTTTATGAATTTCTGAGGTCAGCCGGTCTGGTTGACATTAATCTCCTTAAATATTCAATTATGATCAGAATTTCTGATAATCGAAATCTTCAGTAACATGAACTGATAATAATTCCAATTAGTTAAGATTAGCAAGAATCAAAGATTTTCTTCCTCCTCCCTTGTCACAAGCTAACACATTTCATTAATTTTCTTCGCCCTCTACCAAGTATTACATCATTTGTGGATGGCCCCTTTCATAAAAATATTGCTTTCTTTGTTTTATAAACAAAATATAAAAATTGTTTTATATTAAACCTTTTTATTTTTAATATCTTTCATAATAATTTGTTAGTTTTTTAGAATTTATTATTCTTCTTCTTCCTTATCCCCAAAATTAGCAGGGCTAAACAATGTCCATGAAATTCATCACACGGAGGAAGTCGGCCACCATAAGTGTGTTATTAAGAGTGTCCCTTTTGTCCAGACCAAGACAGTCCAGGATATGTTGGGGGGAAGCCAGCATGTTGTGGCACCTGGGGCAGTTAGGGTAGATTTTAATACCACCCTCAAAAGAAAGGGACTTAAGGTGGCCGCTGATAAGCCTGGTATGTGCAGTCTGGTCCTTGCGGTTGCACCGAACGTTGAGTGCACCTCCTGGACTGGTGCTCTGGTACCAGTGATGTTTGGGGGGTACGAGCCAGGAAGCGAGGTCTTCTTTTTTCTTTTTTGATGCCAGCTCCATGAAGGTGAGGGAATTTTGACTTATCAGATTTTCTTTCGTCCCCTCCTTAGCCAGAGTGTCGGCGATGTCATTGCCCAGAACCCCAACGTGAGAAGGGATCCATTGGAGGTGGACTTCACGCAATCGTGAGAGGATTTTAATTTTTTGTAGGATTGAAGCACCTGTTTTGTCTCTCACCTTCCTCCAATGCGTTAAGTATTGTATGGAGCTGAGGCTGTCAGAGAGGATCCAGATGTTATTTTGATCCTGTAGTGTTAGAAGAGAATCCAGGGCAGTATCAATAGCAATGAGTTCACTTCTAAACACCGAGCAGAAATCAGGATTCCTTTAGAATTTATTATGGAAAGTTTATGGCATAAAAAATGAAAAGAAACTTTTTTTAAATTGTTTTGAGCATTTATTTTCGTTTTTAATTCATACGTTTTCGCAAATGTGAACCCTTTGCTTCATGGTAGTATATTTTTAAGTATATGTCCAATTATTATTTCAGGTTGACCTGATGAATATCCTGTGTAATTATGTTCTGGATGATGATTTCTTTATCCAGAGGGAAGCCATTTTATGTGCAAGCCGATGGATGCAATTGAATCATATCATTCTGCCTGCATCCTGTAAAGATAACTTGTACTTAATTTTTTCATCTGCCATCAGAAGTTTAGATTTAGACCTAAAACTTGCTGCTTTAAAAGAATGGCAGTGTTTCATAGAGAATGAAACATTTTTCCCTCCTATATCTGAAACTGACATTAACGAGTGCCTGACAGAATACTGCTCCTCCGGGTTCGGATCATCATTGTTATATGCCATCGAAGATTACGATGAAGCCGTGAAGTACGAAGCAGCTAGAATGATGCTTAAATTGAGACAGAAGCTGGTTGATAAAGGCATCACCAAAGATTTTATATCAGAAGATGCAAAAATGTCTGAAAATATTCTCATTCCAGATATTGCCGATTCTTTTTCAGCTATATCTGTTACAAAGGAAGAGCGTGATGAAGGTATAGACAATGTCATGGCATTGTCAACCACTGAACAAATTTTGAATATCTGCAAAACAGCAGATTTTCAGTTGCACAATAATTACACTTTCACTGTTCCTGATTTAGGGTTAGAAACCCTTTCATGTTCAGTGAAAGCATTCTGGAGTTCCTTGTGGTCTGGTAAATTAGATGTTATACTTGAACCAGATGAAAAACCGACTTCCGTTTTTTCAGAATACTCATTTTCGTTGTTGGAGGACATCATTTCAGCTGAAAAAACAGAACTTATTATTTCTGTCAATGATTCTGACTGTTATTAATTGAAGATTCATCTTCAAAAGTAGATAAAATTCCTGCTACTTTGGAAGACTAAAGACTTTTTAATATTTTAATAAAGTAATAAAAGTTTTCTATTAGTGAGCTAATCAAGTAAAACTGAAGAGATTTTTATAAAATTAGTTACAATTTGTTTAAAATTAATACACAAGTATAATATATAAGAGACACCCGGTGGCTGAGCGGTAGCGCTTCGGTCTGTCGTGCCACAGGTCCCTGGTTCGAGCCTGGAGCCAGGCAATGTTGACTCAGCCTTTCATCCCTTCAGTGGGTCGATAAATTAGTACCAAGCATGCTTGGGAACTAAACACTGGGGGTTCCGCGTTTGGCTGACCTCCTGACCGGAACATCTGCTCCTGCACACCAGAGCCGAAGGTCAAGAAAACTGAGATGGGCACCGTAGGCCTTGGCCCTCTGTGGGCTGTCGCGCCACTGAGTTTAGTTTATAATATATAGGGTGCCAACTAAGTGTAGAACCACTCTTTTTAACTTTAAACGGCTTCAGTTGTAATTAAAGTGGTGTTTATGTGTAATAAAATGGCTGTGTTGAACTTGCTAAGACCTCTACAGCAGTGTTATCCACACAAAAAACTGTTTGAGAATAATTTAACTCCATACTTCAAAACCAAGATTAGATTTGTGTATTGAACATATTTAATTATGCATTCTAAAACTATTGATTGAATATTTAACCAAAAAACACTTTCACATTATTTCCAACTTTTTTATATTATAGGTTTCTAAGGTTTTAAAAATATATTAGTAAATAAAATATATTGAATTAAAGTTTTTTTTTTGCTATTTAACAGTTGGTTCAAAATTGACACTTTCATTGATGGCATGAAAAAAAAAGTCCTTCCTAGAGATTTACTAGGTACCCAGAAAATACCATGACCAGGCAAATAAAATTTACTACTTGCTACCAGGTACCCGGTTTTATGTTTGAAAACGGAGAACTTGGACACGCCCTATATTATGAGGTATTCAGTGCCGAAAAGATCGAGTTTATGTTCAACACTACCATACTCAGAAATTATAGTAACTTCAAAATTAGTGATAAATTCATACATTCCATCTGTTTCTAAAAAATCAATTGGAAATAACTGTTAAGACACAACATATTTTAGTTTTGTTCAGAATTCCTTGTAAAATAGGCATCTTTGGGACAAAGAAAATCGTTTGCTAAAAAGAGGTGTAGGGGGAAGAAAATGCTGAAATCTAATTTTGAAAATTATCTTTAATAAAATATATTTAAATTAATACAAAATTAGAAGTAAGGAATTTTATTAATCTTTGAACTTAATAAAATCATAATGAATAAAAATTCAAAGATAACTAGAAAAATATGGTCTATTTGTTAAATTTCTATAGAAGGATCACAGTTAAGATTTTTTTAAACCAGTAATTATTATATTTACAGTGAAATCTCAACTAGGTTGACACTCTTCAGACTGAAAATTTTTTCCGTTTACAGAAAGGGCATACTAATACAGTAGGCTGATGCCATAAATTACTTTAAGAATAATTGCAATAATATAGAAAGAATTTATGATAACTTTTTACATTAATATTTATATAAACTCAATAAAATTATAATACAGTAGGAAACCGATTATCCGGAATGATCGGGACCATCACTATTCCGGATAACTGATTTTTCCGGTTTTCTGAATCGCTACAAAAAGCCGTTTTTTTTAATGTTAAACCCAACTAAAAAAAAAATTTTTTTATGAAATAATCTTGAAAAGAAGAAAAAACGATGAAGTAATTCACTAATGATTATTTCCAAAATGATGGTAAGGTGAACATCTTTCAAAAAAGAAAGAAAAATCCTAAAATCTTATAAGGAAAAAAAATTTTGTTTAAAAAATGGCGGGAAAATTTATCGAATTTCGTTCCGGTTTTCTGATTTCCGGATAACGGGTTCTGTACTGTATTTTTTATATTAAAATTATAATATTCAAAGGAATGGATAAAAATTTAATATATACATACAGCCCTTCATTTTATATTAATCCAATTGAAAAGAAAGGTGTAATAGAAGTTTGTATTTAGTCTTACTTCACTTCGCAGGTCAGTTTTAATCAGTAACTTCACATCCCATAACACCTCATCATCACTTGATAGGAAACAGGACAATATCTTATGGAAGGTAATACCCACCAGGCTCCATGAAATTGTTGCATTCACAACCAATTATTTACCATGTTTGATTTATATATGAACACTTGATGACTTTTGTCTTTTTCTAACCCAGCTGTGTTAAACAGGAGAAGGGGGGGATTGATTAGAGAAAAAAAAAGGAATTTTCAGAGGGGATGGGGAATTGAGAGAATTTAATGCAACATTTCAACTTCTGGGAACTTTTAACCTATGTAGTCTTGATAAAAAAAGTCTTTTGATACAGCTGTGGGAAGTATTTCACAGGAACAGTATCACTTTCTCTTCTTTCTTTGCAAAGATAAAGGAGAGTGACATGAGAATCATTTTGTAGTTGAGAAAAAACTTAACAATATTTTTAGTTATGGAAAAGATAAAAAAAACTTTTCATGTTTGTACATATTTTATGCATGTTACAATTATGCATTTACATATTTTTTTTTCTAGAATTTAAAGTAGAAAAGTATTTTTTTTAATTCAAATTTAGATAAAGTGGGATTTGTTTTGAAGAGATTGAAATTAAGATTTAGGAGCATAAATGACTGTTCACATCCTGTTATGGAAGTGTCCGCTTTGCTGAAATGGTACATAATGATTTCACATCCTGTTATGGAGGTGTCCGCTTTGCTGAAATGGTACATAATGATTTCACATCCTGTTATGAAAGTGTCCGCTTTGCTGAAATGGTACATAATGATTTATTCATAGAAGATTTACTGGAAATTAAAAAGTGTTCGTTACGTGAGATTTCACTGCATATCTAATCCAAAATTTATTCACTGTTTTATAAAAAATTTCAATGCAAAAAAAGTGTGGCTAAATTTAAACAAAAAAATTTTTTCAATTCCAATATATTGAATAAATTATGCTAAGGATAATATTTATAGAAAGATCCATAAGTATTTCTCAACAGATTTTTTAATTTAAAATATAACCAAATTCAGAAATAAATAATTATGTTTCTTTGATGATTATACACAAATAAAAGGAGGGAAGCCTCTTAACTGTTTTGTTTTCAATGTTTAGATGGATATATAGTGAGATCTCCTTATAGTGAGATCTCTTGTGTGCCTTATAGTGAGATCTCCGAAGCCAGAAAAGAGGCTCAACCGGATTTATTAACAAGCTCTGCTTTGTGTATGTTTGATGCTTCAGAACCAGCTTTTGTTTAATTCAGAGCAAAGATGAGGCCTTTATGAGAAAATTATTTACGTTTTAACTTAGTTTTGTTAACATTTAAATTAGCTACAAAATAGAAAATTGACTTATTGTCCATTCTCAACAAATATAAGTTTTTTTTTTACTGAAAACCATAATATAGCTTATTTTAGTCATTGTCAGCACCTGCATAAGTTGAGAACAAATTTCCAACAAAGTTCTGCTAGAAGTAGATGCTCAATCATTTAGGGTTCCATAGCTGAAAACAATTTGGAACTGCTATATTAGGGGACAGTTTTTATGTATATGAAAAGCTTAATGCAATATAGTAATAAGCCATATATTTTTGCATCTAACTCCAACTTACTTTCAGTACTTTACAAATTTCTAATAAATAAAAGCAGAATTATTTCCTATTCTGAGAGCATGCCGTTCAACAAAAATGTTCTGATAATTTTGTAAAAGTTTGTTTATCATTATGAACCAAATTGTGATTAATTCTATTATGTAATCAAAAGTTGTTCTTTACATTTTATCATGTTTCAATGCTAACACACCATAGTGTATATTATCAAATATATATTTTGTAAATAAAAGACTTTTTAAAATTATCTTGAATATCAATAATCAAAACCACAGACTCAATTTTAGTACTGAAAAAATCCAAATAAAAGCTACCAACCGCCTAATATGTACATTTATAATAATGCACATAAATATAACATTAATAAGAATATTATAATCTATAACATTAATAAGAACGTCTGACTAAGATTTCTGCTTTAGTTTGAGTAATAAAAGCCTAAAATGTAAAAAAAAAAAAATTTTTTTTTTAATCTGAAAATTTAATAAGTATGCTAAGAAATTTTTAAGAATAATTATACACTGGTAGAAGAAAAAGTCCTAACAAATTAGGAGATAGAAAATATTTCCCATATTACTCTAGTTTACTGAAGATAAATAAATAAAATTATGTATGGATACAGTTTATTGTGTGACAATGTGTACAAAACAACAATTAAAATAAAATCACAAGCAAATCAACAAAATTTTTGGCAAATGCCTATTAGCTCGAGTCCACAGAAGTTCAATTTTCAGGTCAAAATGGCTGTGAAAATGCTACTAGCATGGTATTTGGTCTCCTCTTACAGCATGCACAATGAGTAGCCATGTTAACAAGTTGGTTCTGAAGTGCTCTTCCTCCAGAGCAGTTTTTAACTCCTACATTGTTCTAGAAGAGGGCTGGTGTGCTACTCTCACAAGAGCATCCCAAACAGATAGCATTAAAGTCAGAGGATCTGGCTGGGCAATCCATTCACTGAATATCTTTTACTTTATAGATAGTCAATTACCTGACAGGTGCTCCTGTGTATAAAAATGAACTGAAGGGTAATGGCACCCCTGCTCAAGGATCTCTTACCAGTAACTCTGTATTCACAAAACCAGCATCAATCACCATGCGGGCATTTTACACGATTCCCGCCCAGACCATCACTTCTCCACCAACACATGTCCCTTTCCCTGATGTTGCTGGGACGATATCTGGTTCTGCCTTCCCTCCATATGAATACTTAACGGGAATCGGTTTGTAGTCTGAATATGGAGTCTTATGTGAAGAGGATATTAAGCTCTGAGCGATGTTGGTGTTGTATTGTAAATGCTCTCTTTTATCGGAGGGAGAGAGTAGGATGCAAAAAAGCCAGCTTTCTGGCAATATGTCTTCCATGAAACATGTTCCAGCGGCAGCAACGAGATGACGAGAGAGTTGTAGGTGCGACTGCAGATACCAAATACTGATTGTCATCTGCAATTGTGGCTCTCGGAAACCTTATCCTGGTTTTCTGGACACTATCCGACTGTTTGTTGTTAAACTGCCTAAACTCATTAAAATGACAATTGGTGTTACATTCAGTTACTTTGCAACCTGAGCTTAGGACTGCCCTGCTTCTAGTTGACAGATGATCCTCCATCTCACACTGTCATCTTAGCAATGTGTACCCATATCACATAAAAACAACAAGACTAATCAAGAAAGGCAATGAAAGTCACTACTCTATTACAGAGTGGAAGTAGCTGAGCAGCTGGACAGACTTTTATATCTACCTCCTGCTGCCATTAATCACCCCAACTATGACACCCATCCGTGTAATGTTTTCTATCCCTTAATTTTGTCTACCAGTGTATTTTGTAAAGACATACCAAATACTATTAATCTTCAGAAAGCTCTTGAAAACAATGAGGAAAAAAAAATTTTTATGGTACCTTTATTTCAAATATTTATATTTACTTTTTAATGATTCATTGATTTTAGAAACTTTGTGCAATTTAGAAGACAAATCCTCACTCATTGATAGATAGATATGTTCTTATTTCTTCTGAATTTAAATTCTAAGCAATCTTTTCTAAGCTTTGGTATAATGTGATTATTAATTTTAAAAAAATAAAAACTTATTTTGTTTAGAAATAGAATATGTAATTAGTTGAATATTAAGTGTTTATATGATTTTAAAAAGTTCAAAAAAAAAAATCTTATAGTTAGATGTTAATAAATCTATACTGAGATGCCCAATGTTGCAGTACTTTTCTGTAATTATAAATATAATTAACTTTTCATGAAAACAGCATTAAAAAAAAGACAATTGAAGATCAATAGGGAGAAACGGTTTATTTACAAAACCACGGATGAGAACCATTTTTCTATAATATGGCCCATTTTTACTGTGTATTAACTATCAGAAAAATTTGGGAAATCTTAGTTATAGATAAAAATCCAACTGTCATTTTGTGAAAAATGGATATAAACGATTGATCTTCAATTGTCTTTTACTTTTAAGAATTTTCTTTGTATCATATTGAATTTTCATGGTTCATTCTTCTTATTTTATATTAACAATGCAAATATTCATGAAATAGTACCACTGTTTTGTACCTAAATGGAAATGAAAGGAATTTTTTTTTCATAATGAAACTCTTTTTAACAAATTAATGACATGTCTTAACTGTTCTAGCAATAGTAGTTTTGGGAGCAATAAAACTAATTGAAAGTGTGCTAGATATTTCTTATCTCTACTAACTAATGTTTGTATTAATTTTTGAGATAAAACAATAAGCCATCTTACAATCTGAGTATTTTAAAATTATATCAGCATTTATATATCTTTTAAAACTTAGTTTGATATTTACGCATTATCAGGGGTGATTGTGAGCCCAACTCAAAAATCCTGAAAATTTCGTGAGTAAAATCATTAATGACGCATTTTAAAAAATTGTCTTTAAAAATTTAAATCATTGATATTTTCACAACATGAAATTCTAAATAAATTATATGCAGCATAATTTAAATTAATAATTTCTTATAAGTTTATTTTTATCTCTAATCACATTTATTTTTCTACCAAAAAAAATATAAATTCTAGTTCCAATATTTTTAAATAAAATATACAAGAATTTTTATACATAAATGTGATCATTGATTTCTTGATTCAGAGCTCATTCTAGATGGAAAAAAGGGCAGGGGGCAGAAGTTTAAAAAAAGGGCATTATTATTCTAAAAAGGCAATAGTTTCTTTCTATGGGCTTTACACATTCTATTAAAAAATATTGTCAATTAGTAAAAGAAAAAATAATATTTTTCTCTTTACAAAAAGTAGCAAAGCAATCATATTAATTACTAATTTTTATTAATAAATTAACATATATATCGAGTTAATGAGCTAATTAGCTTAGTAATTTGTTTAAAATGCATGCATATATTAATAAAATAATAAATGTATGTTTTTAAGTGTCTGTAGTTATGATTTAATAATTAAAATGATTAATAATAATTATGATTTAATGATAGTGGAAGTAACTGCAAACTTTCAAAGACAAGTGCAACAATGGGGTGTGATGGCTATTTTTCCTTACCAATATAAATCTATGTATTGACAGCAATGACAAACTAAATAAAAAGAGTTCAAAATAACAAAAGTATAAGAAATTCATTGTAGAGTTAGGGGAAAAAATAAAGAAAGGTTGAGGAAAGAAAGGGCAAAAAGGGTATCATCAGGGCATTAAATTACTTCAAGGGCAACAGAGTGGATTCTTTTGACTAAAAGGGCAGCAGCGTGCTGCGCCCTGTTTACCCTGCCTAGAATGAGCTCTGCTTGATTCTTCTGGAACTTGAATTTACAGATCGCTGTTAGCGAAAAATCCGGGCTTTTTCTGGAGCACAATCACCTCTGCATTATCACAAAATTGATTTTAGTGACTTATATAGTTATATTCGCATAGTTATAGATTTAAAAGAATTATACTAACATAACTTAACGCATGCAAGAATTTATATCCAATATATTTTCTCATAGACAAAATGGTAAATAATAAAAAAAATATTACATTTTCCAACTGCCTTGTATAAAACGAATTTGACAAGGCTAATCCAGTGTGACAATCTAAAATAGGTGCTAAAGCAATATTTTGGAAAAGATGGTCAGCTGGAAAATCTATAAGTAACCTTGTTTTTAAATGTTTCACTTTAAAAATGAATGATATCAGCTTAATAATTTTGAAAAGAACTTTAAAATAGACCTAATATTAAATTATGTATTTAAAATTTATAAATTGTATTTTGTTAACTGTTTAAAATTTTCAATAGAATCTAGAAAGATTTTTAATCTACAAAAGTGAAGATTTTTGTGTTTAACTTAGAAAAATCTCATCATGCAGAATGATGCAAACAAAAAATAAATAAAAAAAATAATTTTAAGCTGAAATCCAAGATGGCAAATAAAGAAGATTTTTAAGGAATATACAAAATTTTTCATGTAGGTAATAATATAAGTGTGAAATTAAATACAAATAAGGATGTTTTAGAGAACATTTAAGAGATTTTTTAAATGACTGTGAATCATAAAAAGTCAAACTTATAATCTGGCTGCTTGATTCTATTTCGTCGCTACAACAAAGACTAACAGTTTCCATTAACTGATTTGCAGTTGCACCTTCTTTTAAAAACTGAACTAAAAGTGAATTTCAAAGAAATTTCTTTTGTACTTTACTAAGAAACTTCAGTGTTTTTGAACTAAACTATGTTATCAGTTAATAAAAAAGTTCCTCTATGCTTAGTTTATTTGTTTTTAAAAGTATATTAATTTCTGTTCTTTAAAACTAAGTAAAAGATAAAAACCTATATATTTATTAATTATCAAACAATCAGACAATAAATAATTTAGTTTTATGTTTTAATTAACAGCTGCTTATTATTTTTCTAAAATATTATTATTACAAACAAAAGCTTATAATAATATTTTTCAAAAAAGAAAAAAAATTCTTTATAGTAATTTCCAGATTGGAAATATCAAAGTTAAATGTACACCTTTTTTATAAAAAAAAATGTTTAACACATGGAAATGTTACACAAAAATGTTTTGGGCTTTATTTTAATTGCATAATATTGAAGAGAGAAATGTAAAGTGCCTATAAAAAAAACTCATATTTTGATTGTTGAATATTCAGCCAAATGACTATTTCTTACATATTAAACACTAAAAATGTATTACATTGCGATGTACAATAAATGACTATTTATTGCATAACAGCAAAATGTTTAATGTACACAAAATAACAGCTTTCAACTCACTAGGGCTCAGCAAGAACTTGTTTATTTGCAAAACTGCGAGAGGTAATATTATTGCCACTAATGCAAAATAAACTAGTTATGAATGTAATATCAGTATTAAAAGCATATTTATATTTAAGGGATTAGGTATTCACTTTTGTTGTTCAATGAATTGTGGAGCTTCAAAAATTATAAACCTTTTCCTATTATATTATATTTTTTTTAAATAAGTTACCTATAGTAAATTGCATAAAAAATATCAAATATTTATTGATACAGTTTTACCCAGTTTAAGAGAGTAAAACCCACATGTCCTGTCCAAAACCAGTTTAGGACATCCAAACCCTGACTAACATTTTCCAATAGTTGAACAGTTGGTACCGCGAAACGGTAGTAAATTTGCTCTAGACAGATCCCTGGAAACACAACAAAATATCAATATTTTTTACTTATTAAGAACTCAATGAGAAAATGGAACAGTAAGTAAATGATAAACACTAACTTAAGAAAAATTTCTGATATTATTATTATTGCAAAATTAAGTTACATGAATTGATGACAATAGCGGAATTTAACATAACAATTTCATTTAAATGTAATTAAATACTTTCTTCTTCAGAGTCATTATCTTCAATAGACTTTTTAGCATAAGCTTCAGCTTCTTCAAAAACCTTTTGTGGCACAAACTGGTGTTTGCGGTTCGAGATGTCACCTACCCAGCTTAGTTCGAGCTCAAAACTTTTATCCTTCACATCATCGTGCACAACATAGATTATTCTAGCAGCTTCTTTTATTAATTCTTCGCAGGTCTTATCTTTCATGTTGGTAAGCTTTTCTATCTCTGTTTTTGCAGCTTGCTTGGCTTTCCCAATAGCACAACCATAATATCCCCAAGATGTACCTGAAGGATCGATACAAAACATTTGCGGCCCATCAAATTCGTAGGCCCCCATTATCACACTACATCCAAATGGACGGAAGGCACTGTACAATGTGTACGCATGCATATACATAGCAACACGATTTTTGAGATAACTAAGAGGAATAGCATCGTGAAAGTCGGATCTATATGAAGAAGCTTCAGACCTTGCGGTTTCTACAATTTGTCTTGCATCTGCAATCAAACCAGCTACAGCTACACCGACATGTCTGTCTACGGTGAAAATTCGTTTATTTGCACCAGGCTCGTATAATTTCGAAGTGACGAGCTTCTCGACGGCGAAAACAATACCATCTTTACCTCTCAGACCAATAGCTGTTCCACTATTCTCTACTGCTTTTTGAGCGTATTCAACTTGGAAAACACGGCCATCGGGAGAAAATTGAGAAGCAGATAAATCATAACCAGTACCGATTGAACTCATAATTGTAAATATGAGCTATCAAAAATTAAGCTCAAATTTAAAAATCAAGAAAACAACTGTGTTGTTTTTAAATAGGAAAATGCCGATGTCAGGAAGAGAAAGTTGCGGTTAGAAGTATTGTGTAAAATATTGCACGGTCATTTTATTTTTTTTAAAGAACTAGAGTTGGTTTGTTTTAGCAGCCTGCATGAATCTATCACGGTAACCCTATAAATCAGCGCCTGTATCTGAAATTGAAGCGCGCCAAGGATACTCTTACCAGAAGAGTTGTCCAGTAGACGACAACTGAACTGGAGGACAGAATAATTTCAGGATTAAGTTATTTTTGTTTTAAGAAAGGAACAACTCTTCTGTTATCCAAAAATTAATATCGATTTCTCATTCGCAGCGTTTTTTTTTATTACTATTGATGTTGTGGGTTGTTCCAAAAAAACTAGGCTCATGCAATCGCTATTTTCCAAAACTGTGGCATTTTGCAGAAAAAAGAGAATGTGAGAGTTCACATTCAATGATGGAAAATAAATTTTTCAATTTCAAATGATCGCAGCATTTTTTTTATAAATAAAAAATTGGCAAGAAAAATATTACAATCTTTCTTTATTTCTGGATTGTAGAAATATTTCTTGTCCAGAAAATTGTGATGTGGTAGATGTAGCAGTATTTTATTTCACATGAGCTAATTGGTTTCATATAAAAAGTTATGAAAAATTGGAGGGGAAAAAAACTAATCAATTCCTGAGATAATCCTGAAATACCAATGAAGACTAAGTAGCCAAATGTGGCAAACCAAAATCTAGAATAGGGCAGAGATGACGATATAATAAACCAATGGGATTTGTCTATTTATTATTCGTGCTGGTTGCGATACTCTGGTCAATTTGAAGAGCATTAGTGTTAAAGCCTACTACATTTATTTACTTGGTGTTTTGCGTACACAAAAGTTAACAAACGGAAGCGTTGCTTACAAAAAATTAAAGTCATAAATCGGCTTTGTTTACAACCATCTTACCATACATTATTTATTTCGGAATAGGAACATTTTCTCCCCCATTCATGGGTTTGTGGGATTTACCGTCGAAAGAAACAGATTCTATTTGTTTTTTTCAAAATTGTGGCATATTACCAAAAAAACGAGTATGCTCCGATAACCATCCTATGAAGTTACACATTCCAGAATGCGGTTTTCCAGTTTGGAAATGTACTGCTCCTAATTGCCCAAAGTACATTTATCTAAGAATTGGCAGTTGGTTTGATGACCAAATTAATAAAATCTTATTTACTACAGCTGTTCGTTTTATTTATTGTTGGTCGAGAAAACTAACTACTGCAAAGTTCTGTGAAGAAGAGTTGGACATGCGCATTAACTGTTCTCTTCATTGGAATACGAAACTTCGTGAAGTTTGTGCTGTCGAAATGCATACAAAAAATGATCGGATCAAACAAACCTTGAATTCCCTAGACTGGAAAAATGTGGAAAACAAAACCTCTCCCTGCGATCGAATGACGTGTATTGCAGAATTTACGTGGCGTAGAATGCAAGAAGAAAAAGGAATGGATTGCTTTGATGCTATTTTAGGAGCAATTGTTTCGCAATATCCACCGGAAATAAAAAATTGCATAGCTGAACCTTGTAGTGATCCATGTGAGCCTGTTCTGGTAAGGAGTCCAGTAGGCAATGAACCAGATATAGAAATAAAATCTGAACCAGAAAGTGATTCTGAATAGTTTTTTAAGTGAGTCATTATAACCTTTTCTGGAAGCGAGGCAAGTAAGCAACAAACAGGATAATGAAGTAAAATCTGAACCAGAAAATAATTCACAATAGTTTTTTGTGAAACATACTAGCCTCTTTCTGGGAAAAAGAGGCAAGTACGCAACAAATAGGTTATGGAAATAAAATCTGAGCGTGAAAATGATTCAGAATACTTTTTTAAGTGAGTCATTTTATCCTTTTCTGGTAACAAGGCAAGTAACTAATGATCAGGATATTGCTGAGATTAAATCAGGCATTGAAATTGATTCAGAATAGTTTTTTAAATGTGAATTACTGGAAAATTATTAATTGTTCATTTTATTTGTTAAATAAATTTTTTTAATCATATGTTGCATTGAAAGACTTCATTTTTATAAATATTTTCTTGTAGTAGAACCAGGGCTCGAAAATTCAGAAATTTTACCCATCCCTGAGGACGGCTTGTCCGACAATGTACCCGTCCTCCTTTGAAACTAATCTGTCGCTTCTAAATAAATAAAAATATAATTTTCTCTTATTTATTACTAACAATTATATAAATTGCACAATGAATTAGTAGTTACTAGGATAACATTATACGGTAATAAAAGAAATACTAGGTTACTAATAGTAAAACCTAGTATTTCTTTAATGAAATAATTTAAATAACAAAGGTCAAGTTATGTGTCAATTATCATGTCAATTCATCCTATGTTACTGCGTTTTTTAAATAAATCAAATACGACGTTTGCCAGTTCCACAATCAAACCAATGATTTACAGAGGTTTCTGCACAGAAATCTGAAAGAGGTTTTTCATTTGGGTAGATGTTCATAATTGGGGTTGATGCTTCTTGTTTAAGACCAGTACTTAATGTGTTTTTTTGTAAGTTCATTGCTGAAAAGCCCCTTTCAGCTGCTGCAGTACTCCCAGACAGAGAAAACATCAATTCCACCATGCACAGTATGTTGCTGTATTTCGAGATTAGAGGATCATTTTAGAAGGGAAGAGCTAGACTCTTGTAAGATAACAAAAATTGAAAATATATCACGAACATTAGCGGGAAAATGGCCATCCGCGCGGACGTTAGATTCGAGATATTTGTTGTCCGCAGGGAATTTTTGACCGCCGAGGATAGGTGGTTTTTCGAGCCCTGAGTAGAACACAGTATCATAAATCAGGTATGGATCAGGTTTCACAGTGGAAGAAACCATCTCTGAAGAAACAGGCCTCTTCTATTCCAAGTGTCAGAAAGAAAAATCAAATATTTAAAAATTGCAATCTGCTTTAAATAGTAGTATTAATTTTAAAGCTATTATATCATTTTTTAATAAGTGAAAATTTCAAAGCAACAACTAAAAAATATACATGTTTAACTTAAAAATTGAAAATAACTAGATTTTTAATATTTTATGTTAATGAGTTTAGTAACATTTTATTTTATAACTATATCAAGAAATGTTAAAATAACATAATAAAATTTTATTATAACCACTAAATTAACAAATCACCTGCTATAAACATAGATGCTACTAAAATACACAAATTGAATTCCCAATTGCATATAGCATACTAATTTTTATAATGAAATACTGCTATGTGTGCGCAATAAGTACCTAATGGTGCAGAATTAAAATTTTCTAATTCTTAATTTGTTTAAATTTGAGCTATTTTTACAATACTTGTTGCTAAACAATTTTATTGGTCATTTTAAATCTGTCCCATTTTACCCAGATTCTTCCAAACAAAATGCTAATTCTGTATATATTTTAGGTATAATATGTGCTAGTAAAATCATACATTTTTCAGAATAATGAACAAATCTGCTCCTCATATTGTTCTATAAAAAAGTTATTCTAGAAATCTAGCCACAAGTACCACATTGATGTGTTTAAATCTTTGCTAAGTCTTTTTTTTTTCTTTTTTAAGTGTTTGAAATATGTTTCGTAAATTGTTTATAAATAAAGAAATTATTGCTTTGAGTATATGTCTTGCTCCAACCTCAATAATCTTTTAACATTGTTATTTTTAAGTGATTATTTTATAAAAAGGACTGAAATTGGAAAAGTTACTCGATTATGGGTGAATTTTTTCCTTTTGTCATTCAAATTTTTTTTATATGACCTCCTTATTATTATCATATTTGCCTGCTGTTCTGATATGATGTAAAGTAGCAATTCTCAAAAATTCTGCGAAAAATGTTGCTACTAAGAATTTTGAAATGATTTCATGAACTATGGAAGAGAAAAGTTTAAAGAAAGTGCTATATTGAATATATATTTTTTCTTAATATTTATATATTGTTTTGTTTCATGATTTATTTAAATAACTTATCAGTTTGTAGGACTTTAGTGTATAAAAAACTTTAAATAGGTATGTAAATAATTTTAATGTTTTCTTTTTGTGCAAAATATGTTTCATACCCTTTTTCATTTATTTTATCATGATTTGAGTTGATAGGAATTTTCAGATTTTTTTTTTCTTCCTCATTCTTATGCCTGTTTTTTATGTATATATATATCATAACTCAGTATTTTCACTACAGCGCGAGAATCACGCTTATTTTTTTTCTTTCCTTGCATTAAAAAATTATTAACGCGAGAAGATCGCACACTCTATTAATCAATTTCAAAATGAGCGAATTTTGGAAAATAAATTAGTCTTCTGCCGGTGCGAACAGCAGAACACCTTTCAGAACACATTTTTCTGCAACCACATGTTCACGGAAGGTAAGATTTCTTCATGTAAAACGTTTAAATTTTTTTTAATGCTACAAATTTACTAAGTGATTCCGAATTGTTCAGCATCTGTTGCAAGGTCATTTAGCACTCAAAACCGAATTAAGACAAAATATCGTATACAAATGACTGATAAACATTTGAGCAACCTAATGAGAAAAGCTGATGAAAAAGTAGATATAGAACGTTTTCGATATGATGATGCAGCAAAAATATTCAATGCAGGGTTGGGATTTTGGACGTCCTAAACTGGTTTTGGACAGGACACGTGGGTTTTACTGTTTTAAACTAGGTAAAACTGTCCTAAACTAGATAAAACTGTCCTTAACTGGGTAAAACTGTCCAAAACCTTGAACTTTGGTAAAAGGTAAAAATTCAATAGGTCTAACCATTATACACATAATAATTACATGTATCAATAAATATTTGAAATTTTTTGTACAATTTACTTTAACTTATCAAAAGAAAATAATATAATAGGAAAAGGTTTATAATTTTTGAAGCTCCATAATTCATTGAACAACAAAAGTGAATACCTAATCCTTTAAATATAAATATGCTTTTAATACTGATAAATAATGTTTTTACATAAGGATAAATAATGCAATATTAAAAAATAATATTTTTTTTAAAAAAATACTAAATTCGTTTAAAAATTAACCTTTTATTTTTCACAATATTTTTTTAAAAATGTTATAATTTCTGCATTACAGGGTGATAAAAAAGATATCTATTTTTTAAAAAAAATTGTTTTCAAATATATTAGTTTAAATTGGAAATACAAAATAACTGAAAAATGTATTAACAGTTTTGAAGGGCATGACATCAGTTTCAGTTACTGACACATCAACACTATGCTAAAGGAATTGAACATGAATGAAATAAAAGTACTCTTGTTTAGTATTATAGATAAAGGGGCCGTTCAAAAAGTACGTACATCCCGAAGGGGGGGGATTAGCTATTATGTACGGTTTTGTACGATGGGGAGGGGGGAGGTATTATACAAAGTACGTACTTTATAAACATACACCAAATTTAAATTTGACTTTATCCTACACCCTCCGTAAGTAAATATTTAATTTTATTTAAAACATAATTATTTTAATTTTTATGAAAAAGGGGGGTAGACTAATAAAATGTACGTACTCTAAGGGGGTGGGAGTAAGACCTTATGTACGGTAATGTACGAAGGGGGGGGGGTTAAAATTTCTCCATTTTTGTGTACGTACTTTTTGAACGGCCCCAAGCAAACCTGTTTATGACTTATCAAGCACTTAGTCCCTAATAGCTTAACCTGTATGGCAAGGTCAAACTTCAGTTATGTACTATTGAATGAGAGGACCAATTGAACTTGATCACTGATTAATCTTCCTTTGTTTAATGTTTAAATTGAAGAGTCAAACAATATTAATAAAATATTATACTTTTAAAAACAAATATTCTGTAGTAGATTTAAATATCAATATGTTATTAGTTCTATGTTTATTTTACCTCTTAAATATTGTTCAGATAAAATTGTGACATAATTTGAGTAAAAGGGGTATTGGACAGGACGGTTTAAACCGTGGATTAATCCATTCTGTCCTAAACCTTGCCAACCCTGATTCAATGCTTTAAAAATTAGAAGATGTTAAAAATGTATTATAATTAAAGAAATATTTTTTTTCCAAGCCAGGGGTCTGTCTAGGGTTTTCTGAGAGGTACCTATTTTGTGAAAATTTAGATATCATTTGTGAAAAATTAAAAATTATGTTAAAAAAATCAACACAAAAATATGGACTTATGGTTTCTTAAGGGATACAAAAATATAATTTTAAGAAAAAGTATTTTGTGAAACTACCGTTTCTCCTAAAATTGAATTTGTGAAACTACCGTTTTTCCTAAAGTTGAATTTGTGAAGGTATCGCTAAACAGTAGTAAATTCGGCCTGGACAGACCCCTGCAAGCCTATTCGCGTTTTTTTAATTTTTAGAAATCTCACTTAACTTTTTGAGATCTCACCCTGTTTTTGAGAAAGGGTGAGAAATTCTCTCTCATCTTTTTTTTCTGTAATGCAAACACTGATAACTGGTGTTGAACAGCAAACCCAATTCTGAATTTAAGTCTACCAATGTTCATTTTGTTTCCATTTTGAACCCAGAAAACAAAGTAACTACTGGGTGAAACATTGGAGCCATCATGGAGGACTTTTCAATGGAACTAACTCACATTTGCATTAGTTGAAGAAGAAAACCTTCCATGATTACCTCGATAGAAAGAGGATTTTAACCCAGGATCAGTCTACCTCTGAGGATATTTTACTACAACACTGGTTGGAAGAAAGCCAGGAGTCTTTTACCTGTCTTTTCTTTATTTCGCAATTACAAACCTTACAAATTTTCATTCAAAAATAATTATTTTAGATGTTTTCCTAAAAATTTGATATAGAAAGAGTAATAAAAAGTTTGTTTTTTGATATTTCTATGTGAACTCATTAGACGTGATTATATATGTATGTTATTGATATTATTTTGCAATGACTTTTCGTGGCTTCATATCAGCGCCGTAACTTAGAAATTTATAAGCCAGAGACAAAAAATACAATGCTCCTTGAGCCTTGAACTTTAAATTTTAGTTTGTAAATTTTTTTAGTGAAGTGCAAAAATTTTTAATGTTGTTTAAAAATGTGGTCTTAAAATTCTGTCTAAATTGGTGTGATTGATTTCATGCTAATAAAATATTATTTAGTTAACTAATAAAATTAAGCAAATATTTTATTAATAGAAATTCAAGAAATTTTAACATTAAAATCTAAAAAGCCTAGTAAATGAAAGGAAATTTCTTCCTGAGCTTTTACCAGATATCTTAATATAGTTTGTTTTGAATTGTACAGAAAAAAAAATTTATTGTTCTTCTGGTAATATGTGCTGAGTTCTTTTTAAGTCCAAAATTTTGCAATTGAAACTTATCATAGTTTTTCCAATTACTTTTTTGCAAAATTTATGCCTAAAAAGTAGCTGAAAATAAGTAAAATTTTGAGCAAAAAAACTGTATAAAAGCTAACAGATGAGAAAAACTCATGTTGTTAATGATGTGCTTTATAAAGTCATAAATCAAATAGAAATCTATTCCATTAATTTTAAAACAAATTAATCTAAATGAACAAGCAAGAAAATTTTTATTAACAACATATAATTAATAAAATTAAAAAAAACAAGCATGTCAAACATAAAATAAGTAGGAAAACAAACATTTTTGATAAAATTATTATAAAAGAAAACAAGATTCTCCCAAACATATTTGTTTATACTTGATGGTTTTAAAAAGGAAATTAAAAACAAAGCAAGATAATTAATTACAAAAAAGACAAGTTTTTTTTTCTCAAATGTTTTTTTGCTGCAGCATATAAACTTTTATAAGTCAAAATCAATTTTTAATAAGTTATCTGTGATAGTGTGCTTGACAATTTCATAAATAAATGTCAAATATTTAATAACCATTTATTTCCTTTTTATAAAAAAAGAATGAAAAATAGTTATAATTTTAAACATGCTTGTGTGTTAAAACATGTTGTGTGTAGTGTTAAGACATAATTTTAACCATGCTTTAATTCTATGATCAGATAAATCTACGTTTGATCATAGAATTAAACTAATGTATTGGAAAGTCCTCAGTACAGAGATTCAACTTTTTTTTCTAACTTTTCTTGAAAATAATGTGGGTGCTTAATCCTTTACTGGGCATAAGCTTGGAAAAAATCTTAAAACTATAATTTGCACAATATGATTTCAAATTTTAAACAATGTTTGAATAAGATGTCTAAAATAAAGTAAAACCAAATAAGAAAAAAGTTATAACTTCTCAAACAATGATAGATGCTAATTTTTTTTTAATTTATGATAGTTCTTAATGAATTGGTAAATTTAACCATATAATTAGTCTTTAAAACAAATAATTTATGCTTTTAAGTCCATAAAATTTATACAATATCTTAAACATCTAAATTACACAGAGGTTATACATTAATTTGAAAAATTGGATTTTTACTTAACTGAAATTTATTATTTTAACTGAAATTTATATTTGAATTTGAGTATATTATTCTGTTTGTGTGATGTTCACTAATTTTAACAATTAAACGATTCTTAATTCCGTAAGTATTCATATTCACTTTAACTAAAAAGTGATAAAAAAAATATCAACAATTATTATGAAATAACAGATAAATTAATAACAATTAAACAAGAAAAAAATAAAAAATAGCACTGATTGTAGTTATTAAATAGGACACAACACAAAAATACAAGGAACTAAAATAAAAAATGGCACATAAAAAAAATGCAAGTTTTGTAAAATATATTTTTAAAAAAAATTATTTTAGAATTGCCTTTTCCAGTTTTAATATTTCATAAAAACTGCACCTAACTGTACCGATGCTTAATTAAGTGTAAACAATAACTAGATTCAAAAACTGGAACGAAATCTTGAAAACTTCTGGTGTATCCCTTCGTTCGTGTTATGGCAATGAGATATGTGAAACAGATTGGTATTTTTGGGATCTTTATTATTGAGATTGCATTTACATGTTATTTAATCATTTATAAGATTTTTTTCTTGTGATTTTATAACTTTTACGAAGTTACTAGCCATATATTGATTTAGGGAAATTAACATCACAACACAAGTGTAAGGTTTGCTCTGATTTTAGTGTTATCTTCAGTTTTTTATACTTATAGCTTAAGTAAAATGAATTTAAAGATTGAACAGTATATAGTTTATCATAGTGTGAACAGTATGAATACAATGATAATATAGGATGACATGTTTTCTAAGCTTTGACCTATAAATAAATCAATCGGAAGAAGTAACCTGGAACTTGTAAATTTAGGTAGGACATAAAAACCTAATAAGAGATAGCAAAGAAATTTTAATTAGTAAAAGTACTAAATAAATTTTATCATTTTTTTTTTATTAAGACCTTTTTTCAGCTCAATTCCTCCAGCAGTGCAATTGCTATTAAAGAGGTGGTTGCTTTGTTTGTTAAGCTTGCTTCTTTCACTTATTTGATTTTTTTTATTATATGTCTGCATAAATTAATGATCTTTACTATAATCCATAATAGCAGATCTTCTAAATTAAGAAATATTACATTTAATTAACATCTTCTCAAATTGGTAGGAAAATTAGCTGTTTATTACTTAGTTTCATACAAAGAAATGTAAATATTTTGTTACAAAATATGTAATCTAAACCTTTCCTAATGTGTGATGGAAAATAAAATTTATAACATTGTTAAACTGTTTTTATCCTGATATTTAAACAAAAATTAATTCAACTTTAAATAAATTTAATTTTCGCACAAATAAATATTGAGAAAATAAAAAATTTTAGAACAGTTATATAATAGTACAACTGAATTATTTCTGAATTAATAATTGAAGAAATATTAGCTTGTAACTGATTAATAAAAAGAAAAAAATTGAAGCATTTCAAGTGATATAACTCATGGAAGATAAAAGATAAATTGGTTATATTGTAATAGTATAAACATTTTTTATTATATGGCATAGAAAATTCGAATAAAATTTAATAAGGCATTGGAAAGTGTTTGCACAATGCTACTAAGTTTGTCTGCTGTCATTGACATCACAGCATTGGCATTTTTAAAATTTATTAAACAGTTATTTTACATAAAATATGAAAAATTACTGCAGGAAAATATATACATAGAGAAAAAAATTCTGTTAGAATATGATATTCAAGTTCCATACTTAAAAATTGCACAAATGATATGCCTGTGTTGGACACTATATCTAAATGACTATGAATTAATAATTAGGATATGTAATGTTAGATTATTGTTCATACATCATAAATCAAAGCTCTATTTAAAATTTGATACAGTCTTAAATATTAAACTGATATAGTACAAGATAAAAAAAAAATAACATAATTTGAGCTGTACATTAAGTAGTTTATTTTAAATTAAACTCATCTGAACTATACTAAAAGTAATAATGGTGAATATAAACGAAATTGTAACTTCAATGTAAGTGACTACCAAAACATTCTAAAACAAAATTTTTCAAAAAATACAAATAAAAAATTTCCAGTATTTTGAGACTTTTTTTAGAGCATTACAAAATTTTCTTTATACTTTCCACAATAAACCAGCTAACAATATCTGCCACTCCAAATTTACTTTTGCACCTTCATAAAATACCACAGATTTGTGTATATACATTATACATAAACTATTGATTTATGTATAATACATAAATTACAAATTTATATATAAGCATTATAATATACTTTCACAGAAAAATTAACGACAACATTTAACACACTAAGATTTTATAGAAGTGAATTTACATTTATACTTTTATAAATATTTTATTAATTAAATTAATCTTATAGTTATTATGATTATGTACAGTTTAATCACAATATTATTGATGGATATTAATTAAGTAGTAGTATTTTTACAAAGAAAAAAAACTATAAAAACAGCCATAAATATTTAACATTTTTTTTACTAAACCTAAATCAGGTACTTTGTATGTAACAAAACAAATGCATTTAATTAAAAAAGTAACTGCTGGTATTGAAAATTGGTTAAAACCAGAATTTTCTAGCAAAATCTATTTTTACATATGAGTATATTTAAATTTTATCTTCAAAATTTTAGTTTTGATTCATAAGTCAGGAGAAACTAATTTATGCCAAAAAAGCTGAATTTTAATAGGTTCAATTTAAAATTCAGTATTTCTCGAAGGGGTTGACCATAAATAATTCTTTAACTATGTTTTGAACTTTCTGTTTCTGACTAAATGCCATATTTTTCCCACACCTCCATGCTCTCGCCATGTCACACTATATTACACAAACACATAATACTTACAGTTCCAAAACAAAGCATTACCTGGTAAATCATATATCAGATTCAATTTTTAATGACATTTTTGAGCCATAACAATAACAATGAGTATGCCTTTAAAAATTTCCGTTTAAATATAAAAGTAGGACTAATTTAAATCTTAATCATCATTGATTTTTTTTTTCAAAACTAAATAAGAACAACAAGAAAACCAAACAAAATCACCAGCATATAACATACTTTCATCATCATTAAATGAAAATATTTAATGTGATGCTCTTAATGTTTGTAATTTAACCAAAATGTGTGATGTCACACCTCTTGTCACAGACTGTCAGAAATCTTTTTCCTTCCCTTTAAGCATGACATCATTTATAGATGGCTTTAAATAGAGATGCAAAGAGGGTAGTTGAAGTGTTAAAATTTTCTGAGAACAAGACTTATACTGGATCTTTTAATCCAAATGTTTAGAGAATTTGTAATCCAAACCCCAATTATGAATTCTCCAAATGAAAAACAAAGGCTCACCGAAAATATTCATATTATTACTAAGTAAATGCTGATTTCAAATTATATTCAGTTTTGCCTTTTTTAATACAACTAGAATTAAAGGTATTACACTTTTATATAGTAGTTGAAGAAATAAATTCTAAAAACTATATTTGTACAAAATATAAGAATTTTGCACTACCATTATTAGAAAAGAGATAGATCTTAATATCTCATTTGCACTTATAAGCATCTTATTGCAAGAAAAGCATTAACTAAGAAACTGTCACGCATGATGCATTAAATTTATTTCCATTATCTTTTTAATTGACTGTCTTTTTAACTACTTAATAACTAAATAAATTTGATATTAGAATTTATGAATCAAAGATAATATATTAACAAAATATATATAATTGAATAATTTGTAATTGCATGTTATTACCAAAGAAAAGCTCACATATTTTTTTCTTAATTGTGTCCAGAGTGGGACTTAAAAAAAATTTCTGACTTTAATGCTTGGAAAATAGTTATCTCCATAAATCCACAGCCCTACCCTGAAATACTCATTTCTCCCACAAAAAACTTTGAGTAGAAAATTCTATTTTTAAACCATTTCTTCTTCTACAGAAACATTCATAATAAGCAATAAAAAATTACAAAAAATAAGCTTAAATGCATCAATAGACTTTACACTATGCTTTTATGAACACAACAGTGAGACTGGAAAAACAAAAGAAAAGACTTTAAATATTACTCATAACAGCAACAAATATTACACATACATTAAGCTTTAGATTTAAAGCAAAAGCAAGTTGAAAAATATTTTCACTAATATTTCATTTTAAATAACATATTTACAAATAAGTACAAAACTGTACAGAAAATAGTTTTTGTCATGTGACATTATTTTCACTTTTTAAATCCAATATGATTGACTTAGGGTCCTCAGCCAATGAGCTCCAAGAAGTTAAATGACAAGGGTCCAAATCCAGATCATGGCACACAGCTCCACCTGTTGGATGCTGAGGCTGATGGATGAAACAAGTGTCTTGGGTACTCCAAAAATTTCCTACAAGCATATCGGTCCACTCTTTCAAATCTCTGCCAAAACGTCTTGAATTAGCTAGAGCTTGTCGAAGCTGAGTACTTTTGTTGGTAAATCCCAGCAAAGTCTCGACATTACTGAAATCATGATCGACATACGGTTGACCAGGTCCGTTATGAAGGAACTTCACTTGCTCACTGGACACTTCTTGACCATTGTAAACTGATAAGGGTGTGACCAAGAAACGAGTTTCAGCTACTAATTCCCACTCATATAAAAGCTTTAAAGTCCAAGCTCCTGGACGTAGGGGAGTTCGGAAAACTGGTTTATGATATAGGATCTGCAAAATCAAAACCAATCATATGGCACAAGTTAATAGTAAAATAATTTAGTCTTATGACGTGAGGTTTCTAAAATTAAAAACTCAATATGTAATAAGATCTGTAGAAAGTGAAAATAATTATATGACAAAGATAAATAGGAATCATAAGTGAGAAATTGAATCCTAATATTAAGCACAAAGTAAAATATAATTCTCTAAAAATTATTAATTACCTTGTTAATTATATTTTAAGTTTGTTAAACTAGAAATTATTTTTGAATCTGCTGTTTTAAAGTATTTTGCATAGAGTTTACAATTAAAATTGAAAAAAATTAAAAACTTTATAACTAAATTTTAACTGTGTTATAATTTTCTGGGTATAGAAATTAGTTGAAATGTTACTTGATGCTTAGTTTGTGTTTTTAAGGAAGAATTAAAACAAGGATAATTAAAGATCTAAATAAACAATGCATTCAAAAATGGGCTCCATCAGCTACCTTCTGAGTATTCCACTTTTCTTTATAGTTCAGAAAGACTCTAAATTTCTTTAACAGAAAGACTTTAACTATGATACATAATATGTTTGATTTAATTTCAAATATCTTGCCAGCATCTTGTTTTTGATTTATTTCTTTGAAATAATATCAAAACTTCTACTTTTACGACCAATTCTATTATTATTAGCTATATTAGTGAAAATTATTTACTTAATGCAACATTCTTATTCAATATTTGAAGATCAGCTTTAACAAAATAAATAATAAATAACCTTTTATGGATAGAATTAGTATTCAAAATTTAATAAATGCACACCTGATTGCCACTTTCTATTTTAACTTCATAGGATCCAGCAACGGAATTAGTAGGATCTACCCAAACAAATGTAGCAGAAAATGACGTGCCAGGTCCCCACTTATGAATAAGCCCTGGCTCTGAGAAGGGTCCCAAGATTCTTCCAAAATTTCGGAACACTTGCTCTTTCAGATCGTAATCGGTGCCAACCTAGAAAACAAAAAAATATGCAAAATATTACTAAACAGTTAAAAAGTGTTGGTTAAGAAAAAATATTTAGCATTATAAGATATTGATTCAGAAAATTACCAGTAAAAACTTCAATCGTCCAGTTGGTCCTATGCTTTTATACACAACATAATGTTGAATTGGACGAACTTGAGTTTCTATTATCACAGGTTTTTTTTCTTTAGCTAATGAAGCTTCATAAAGAATTAAAAGTCCCTAATAAATTAAAAAGATAAGACCATTTTAGAGAAATTTGATTGAAAAATAAATAAATATGTTTAATATATGGGGGAATAGTCTATAATTTTCCAGATAACCTTTCCAGACTAACCCAACCCTTTTTATCGAAGACTAAAGAGAATTTATTTAAATCAATGTTCTTTAATGTTAATTTTCTTTCTAATACTAATTAAAACATGGTGAGTAGAGTTTGTTAGTTTTAAAATATTTAACAAATACAACATTAATCAAAGTATATACTTTAAAAATCTTCAACATAAATGGATTAATCTACACAAATATCTATTTCACAGTAAAGAAACTGAAATTTACACATATATATACACTCATGTTCTTAAATAAAGGATAAAAAAATCCTGCAAATAAAAAAGTATAAACAGTTGAAAAGTTATAATATAAATCAGAAAAGCAGATGCGACTTATTCAAAAAGCCTATTTATTAAACAAAAGATAAATAACAAGAAATATGGTGTAAGTATGATCCATTCATCTAAATTTTCATTTTCTAATTTGGTAATTACAAGTTTATTTGACATTTAATTTTATTTTTAAAACAATAATTGCAGTTTAATTAAACAGAAAGATTTTCAAAAGCAAAAATCAATTAAAAGTAAGAATAAAATAATTAAATATGAGTAATATTGTTACAAGAACAAATTATTTTATTTACAAAACAATCTAATATATTTTATCTGGAAAAAAAAGCAAATTAATTTAAATATATTATTATACATAAAGCAATAAGGAATATAATTTAAATTAAATTTTTTTAAGAAATTTTCTTTAAATATGAAGCAATTTTTTTTATAAAACAAAACTAAATGAAAAAATATGCTTTGAGTGCTGTACACTGTAACTGCTGTATACTGTACACCAGGCTCGCGGGCCGCATGAGGCCCAAGATGGACACTTTTGCGACCCAGTCAATATATCTGACGCAAAATAAAAATAAAATAGAAATGTGAATTAGAAAGGAAACTAGTATATAAAATTATAATATACTTTATTTATAAACTATACGGATCATTTTAAATTGTACACGCGAAAATGTAAAATTCTAATTGGCTTGCGGCACCTCCCATTCCAGGGACACTGCATCGTATCAAAAATAAGCAGAAAAAATATCAAATCTTAGAACAGAACTCGAAACAAGGTTTAAAGATTTTAATTCTTTGGAAGACAAATTTTGTTTGTTTGTTTGTTTTCGTCGATTTTCTCAATAAATATAGACTCAGTACCCAGTAATATGCAAATGGAAGTGATTGAGATTCAGTGCGACTCAAATTTGAAGGCAAAATTCATTGAAGTGGGTATGCCTGAATTTTACAAAAATTTACGGGCTAGGTCTGAAAATACTCGAAAATTTGCATATGAAATTATTTCCATGTTTGGAAGTACTTATCAGTGTGAGCAATTATTTTCTGTTATGAATGGAAATAAATCTCCTGTCTGAAACCGTGTTAATAACGCTCACATTGGGTCAATTTTGAAAGTAGTCTCGGCCAATAACATTTCTCTCGAAACAGGAAAGATAGTAGCAGAGAAGAGATGTCAAGTATCAAACAATAATTTAACTTTATATATGTTTATTACAATGTACTATTCAGAATAAAAAATATTTGGTTCTATGAACATAGATTTTTTTTTTTGCAGCTCACCAAAAGCTAAGCATTGTTCATTCGGCCCAAGTTAGCTTTTGAGTTTGACACCCCTGCTGTACACTGTAAGCCACTACTGATTACTTTTATGAAACAATTTTATCACAAGGAAAGTACAGGTACCATAAATATAATTAATTAAATTAATAAATACTTCAATATACCTTAAATACATCATTTACACTATATATAGTTGCTTCCTTTAAGGAGAGAAATTTAACCTTGCAAGGTTGATGAATAGCCTGAAGTTGCTTTAAGCCTATCCTTGAAAAGCTCTCATATATACTTATGCGGGAGTCATCTGAAACCGGTGATTTGTCAAGGAAATGATAATCATTTTGCCAATAGCTGTCCATGTTGATAACCCCTAAAATAAATTTAAAATGAACTTTTCGTGTATAAAACTAGAAAACTAAACATTTTATGAGTTTAACATAAATGGCACAGCTGATGATATAGGAATGAGATTGCCGAGAAGTGAAAAAAAAAGTAGAAATTCCACAGGAGTAAAAAATAAATTAAAAAAAGTTTAATTAAATTTCACAACTATATATGGTAAGAATTAAAATTGAAATTATGTACAAAGTACAAAAAATGGAAATAAGTGATATTTAATAAAATAATTAATAAAATAAAATGTTATATTTTCACTTTTATATTAACAGTCATATTAATCGCCAAGTTTCTAAAATAAAATGAAAAAAAGAACAGTTTGTGTAAATAAACAGTAACATATATCCAATACAAATAAGAAACTTGCTTTTCTTTAAAAATAATAAAAATTTTAAAAATACATTTTAAAATGTATATAAATAAATCTGTGTACTATATAATTTTTTAATAAAAAAAACAAGCAAGCAACATTCACAGGATAATGAAAATGTATTTATTGCTTGAAAGTTTACTATTATTATTCGGGAGAAATGAATGTTTTCAGATTAGTTAATACACAAAAATGAAAAAGTTATTAAAAAAAAGGGTTGATGTTTCTGAAATTTAAATTGCAGGGTACATCTAAACTGCTACCATAATGTAATCTGGTTCTTCCTTTTTCTCACATCATACAATTTTTTTTCCATTTTATAATTAACTATAACTGATGCATTTGTACACATAGATATTATAACTAAGATGCTATGAAAAAACTATTTCATTTAGGTTGTCAAAAGTTAAAGAAAGTTTAGGTAGCCATAGCTTATAGAGTACCCATAGCCAAGCTTATTGAATGGTTTGAATATCTATGGCATATTTAGTAAAATTCTGAGTTTTAGATAATGTATTATAATTTTAAACCATAAAATTTACAAATAAATTAGTTAATTCCTAAAAAAAACAAGAAGATAACAATTTTCAGCAGCATAGAGCTTTATTTTTTTACAATTGATATATTTATATAAATTGCTACTTTGGATCATTTATAAAAGAATACTAAAATCTCATACTTTAATAATAAATAAAATTAATACTTTTTGTACAAATTATATAATGGAAAGCAACAAATACACTTAGTCTATCATAAATTAATATCCCATTTCTTAAAAAAATAAATAACTAAAACATTATTTTTATATATTCATTAAAAACAATCAGGTTTTTTAAATAATATAAGATACAAAAAGTATCAAACTCAAAATACATATATATACAAATAATTAGTTTTTTTTTCCAGAAAATTTCTTTCATGTTATATGACTTTTGTGAGCCTTATTTATATAATGGTAATAGCACTTCTAAAATGCGCAGATTACACAAATATTTACGAAAATTAATGATTACCTTTCCTAGCTCCATGAATCCACGTTTCCACTTGCTCTATAATTTGTTGATTGATAATAGGTTCAAATTTTCGAGCAAAATAATATGGACGGTCTTCAGTGGCCTACAAGAAATAAAACGTAACAATGGCATGATTAAAACCTAATAGTTATTTTTTCTCTTTTAAATAATTCCAACTAGAATGTCTAACTCAAATAGACCAAATATTCTAATAAGGATATAAAGAAAGCAGCTAATTAATTGCTCCGAGGTAATTTTATTTATTTTTCCATTATTTTCATAAAATAGAAAATCCATGTAAAAGATAAGTGACTTTCATTAGTTAATTTCATAACTTTGGAAATTTGTACCCAATTAAAAAGATAACAAAAAAAATCTTAGATAATTATTATTTATTTTATTTCATAACTGAAGTTGAACAGCTGACCCATTGTTTGGTTTACAACTATCAATGTCCAACTCGGTAGCCTAATAATTTTTAATTCAACTAACAAAACAAAGGAGCTCCTAGATCATGCAATCAAGCATTGGGACAAAATAGCCTTAGTGGAGGACTTTGTGATGAACTGACTGCCACATGCATTACATGGCAAGAAAAACTCCAAAATCCACCCACAGTTAGCTGAATGACAAGGGGATTTTAACCTTGGATCAAACACTTTATTTTATTTCATAACCAGTCTTAAAAAGCCTACCCATTTCTAAGCTTGCAACTATTAACGTTCAAGTCTGTGACCTTGCAATTTTGAAGCTAACTCAGAAGGCAGGTAAACTCCTGGATAAAGCGTTGGAACAAACTAGTCTTTGTAGAAGACTTTTTGATGGAACTAACCTACATTTGCATTACAAGGAGAGAAAACCACGAAAATCTATCATGGTTCGTCCGATAGCAAGAGAATTATAATCCATGCGTCAGAACTGTGGTCAGTGTAAACCAGAAGCAGAATTCGCATCAACTAGCTACTGCTGGAATTCGAACCTGAGTCACCTCATTGGGAGAACACTCTAACCCCAGAGCCACCATGCTTCTGGGATCAAGCATTAAGGGAAACTGAAAAGAATTTTGAAGTGAAACAACCTTTTTTTGCCTTAGTCTGAGTAGAAAACTTTTAAAAATATTGAAATATGCAAAAAGTTAAATTATTATTAACTTTCGACCACACTCCTGACTAAACTATTTTCCATATTGACGCTACCGCATAAAATTTAAAGGGTTAAGAAATGCAAATTAGTAAAAAGAAGATTATGTTTATTCGTAGAAAGTACACTTGGTGTTTGAATCAGAAACATAATTAATTAGCATATTCAAGTTTAACTCTTTAAAGTTAGGATGAGTGAGTACCATTTTTTCCAGAATCAATTACAAATGAATACTGATACAATGAAGTATTAGCAATAAAAAGAAACTTTTTTTTATCAGACACTTATCAATATAGACCTTAATACAGTGAGCAAAAAATCATCTGTTGTTTTATTTCCTCGAAACTGAAGTTTTATTGTTTTCATTCGAATGCAGATTTAAGAATAATTATCTAAAAATAAAACGGCAGAAAATAAAACAAAAACATTTTGCTTAAAATATAACATATTTAACATGTGTTTATTATTGTTACTTTTCATAAAGTAATAAAAATATAATAAATCTAAATACTCAAATAGTATATAACAGTATATCACAAATTCATATATTATAATATATGATGTCCATAAAAATTAAATGTAATACTATTCTAAAAATTTTTTATATATTTCATTATAGTCCTCTAATTAGCTGTTAAAAGAATATTTTAAAAAAATTTCATGAAATTGAGCAGGTGGAATTGAAAAATGTTATTTAAATTACACAATCAAAAATGTGATGTAAGAAATGTAATACAATTCTCTGTGACAAAGCAAAAATACAGTTTCAAATATCAAGGTCCCTAAAACTGATCCAAAACAAACTGCTTCAGATAAATGCAAGTCTAAGCGTAGATCAAGAAACCAGATCCAAAATATACTAATCTAAACTGACCCGAACTACTTTAAAGCGAGTAGATATTCATTGTTACTCATACTGAGCTGGAGAAACAATGAATAATGAGTATGATAGGAATATGGTGTAATTATTAAACTGATACAGCTACATAAAACTAATACTAAGCTCAATTAATTGGCATTATTCTGGAGAGGAACTTTCAAATGGTGCTTCCATCTAGATGTTAAATATAGAAGTTATTTTCATTTGATTTTTTATACTGAGTTCTAAAGGCTAGGACTAAATTTCTTGTTTGAAACGATACCACATGAACTCCATCTCCTTCATTTAAAGTACTTGATACTTTTAAGTATTACTTGATACTCTTAAGTATTAAGTACAAAGTATCAAATATCTTGATAGAGACCCATTTCTACTTTAAACCATTCTGATTAACGCTTAGTTTAAGAAAATCCAATCATCAGAAGTTCACAATTCAACCAGATATAGCCTTAATGGAAAACAAGCTTTTTTTATCCAGTAAACCATTCTGCTTAGACGATATTTTTTGTTCAAGATAGACAGCAGACAAGAACTCAGAAAAATGTCTTAAAATAGTTTAGAAAAAAATGAGAGCTTTGACTTACCTGAAGGCGGGGCCAATCTTCCGGTTTGAAAACATTAGGAGAGCAGCCACACCAATCAACGATGTGCTTATACTGACACTTACAACCCTGTTTTCTCTTCCAATTAGTCACATGAAGATTGTTATCAATGACGGTTTCACAAAACTCACTATTCTGAAGGACAGTATGAAAGAAAGACTGAAAAATAAAACATCACTCTGTGAAATAAAACCTTCCTAAGTAAAGAGTCTAGATTTTTATTTCCTTAGAAATCCCCTTTATATCTTTTTTATCTTATCTATTTTCATTGTATCTAGTCTTTATATTTATCTTTGTATCTTATTAATTCTATTCTTTTTTATATTATCTGTTTTCTTAGAAATTTTCTTAAATTTTCTCTGAATTTTTTAGAAATCCTCTTTGTTTTATTGTCTTCCAAGTTAATTCATTGGCTAGACAAGCATCCTTATACTTTTGTTATACCATAATTATTAGAAATAGAGTTACAGTTTTTTATCAGTTAATCAAATAACATACTGAGATTGATTAAAAGAAAACATTTTAAATAAGGATGCCCCATTTTTAGTCCCGAAACCTGACACTGGATTCCCAGACCCAACCAATTCTACTAATTGGATAACATTCATTTATGCTTGTCACAACCATACTTGGTCTTACAGTAACCTTAAAACTACTCATAAAAACAGTAGTAGTTTTGGAAATCTATGTATTCCTTCAGTTTCTTAATAATCAAGCTGAAAAAAAATCGAATTTATGCGTAACATATTTTACTTTTGAGAAAAATATTAATTAAGGGAAACCTTTTTAAAATGAATGCCTTCAGGACGGGACAGAGAAACATGCTCACTGAAAGTTGTCCATTTAGGAGAAGGACATGAAAATTTATAAATCTAATGCTATTTTAACTAATGGTATTTAAATCATAAATCATCTAGCTATTTTAACTAAACTAATATAGTTAAATAAATACAAAATTAAAAATAGGGAATTATATTAATATTTATTTCAAGTGTGGTGATGTTCAGTTCATCACCACACACATTAAGATAAGAATAAAAATGAATAACAATTAAAAATATAGCAAGTATAGCCCTACTTATTTTGTGATGGTGGTAACAGCCAATAAGAGTTGAGTATGCTTTGGGGGCCTGGTTAGAGGAGGTGAGAGAAAGGAGAGGACATGGTTTTGGAGAGCTGAAGACACAAAAATATGAGGATCCTCAACAGCTAAGTTATATTATAAAATTTTCTATCACCCCTTAATTAATTTTTATTTATTTTATATATATTAGCAGTGCAGCTTCATAATGTATAATTTCATGTTAAATTTTTCTATGTACCTATTATTAATTGGAGTGAATGCCTTCCTGGAACAAAATTTGTAACTCTAAATATCTTAAATGATCGATATTAAATAAATAGTTTTAACACCTTGCAATTAGTGATCATTCTAATGATCTTGTTCTCTTACTTAAGAGTATATTATTTTTAATTGTTATTCATTTTTATTCTTATCTTAATGTGTGTGGTGATGAAAAATGAATAAAACTCAAAGATAACAGCAGAAAAATTGAAACTCTGAAAGAAAACTTAGTATATGCATATACATGCATATTACTCTTATACTAAGTTTGCTTTTATCATATGAGTAAATTAAATAATATAATATGTTTTAATTATGTGGGTTTGAAGACTGAGCATTCTATAGAAGTAAAATGGAAAACTGCTGCATTTTGAACAAACAATGTATTTCAAACAGGGATTATCATTAGTGTTTTGATTTTCACTAGATACCTGGCAAAATTTTAGGACTTGGTACACCTCTAATATTTCAACTCCTGAATGTTAGTGCGGAGAAGGTTGATTTAACCCACGGTACTGAAAAAGCTTTAAAAACCTACTCACTATTTCAGAAATAATAAATATTTTTCATGAATCATTATCAATTCAGCCATGTTAAAAACAATTTAAACAAAAAAATTCAGCAGACTCAAGAAAAACTTTTATTTCTTTATGTAAGAAATTTAGAGAACTATTGTGATAGTGTAATTTGAATTTTTCTCCCATCACCCCACAAAAAAATTGGACCAGTTCTAAAATCACCTTTTTCACAAATATTCCTGAAATTTACCAAGTTAAATATTTTAAATAATATAAAATTAACTATATGAATTAAATCTTATCTTAGAAAATGCATTTAAACTATTGTTTTTCTATTTTTTACTGCCTCAGTAAAAACTCTCATTATAGACTAGTTTATTTTATTTTGGGTGCAAACTTGAATAATGTTTTTCTATTGTTTTCTTTTTTTAAAGTCATTTAATTTACATTTTGACTGTTTGAACAGAATTTTTTTAAATAAATAATACATATACTATATATATTCTTTAATAATCAACATGCAAAAAATATTAATAAAATAATAACTTTTTCAACGCGAAATAAACACATGTTATTATAATATACCAGAAAAAACATACCCTATAACATTTTTAATAATGAAAGAATAAAAAGGAAATAAACAAATTTACTTTATTAACAAAAAATTATGATACAGGGAGACATGAAATTTACAAATTTAACTGAAAACCGGAGAGCTAAAATTGCAAAAAAAAAATTTAAACAGGATGTGTTGAAACTTTCCATTCAAGACTGAGTTTCAATTAATTATTATTTCAAAAAATTAAAGAAATTTAAAAAAATTGATAATAATTGGTAAAGAGGGTTTTTTAAAAGTGTTGTGATTAAAACAGAATTTCTAAGAATCAGAATGATAAAAATTCTCAGGAGACAAGGTAAAATAAACATTTAAATGTAGAATACAATTTTTTTAAACAAATGACAAGGGTACTTAATAACATATATTAAAAAAGAAATATTGTGAAGCATTTCAAGAATTGAATGAAAATCCCATAGTGAATTTTGATATCCATGACTTTTCTCAAATATTATCTATTTTCCTGACTTATCCATGAGCTAATTTCAATTTCTTTTCAAAGTTTTACAAGTTACTAGACATCCTGATCGTCAGTTAAGATTGTCAGTTAAGAGACAGTTGATGACTTTGTGGTACAGGTAACCAGATTTGTTACAAAGCTCTATATTAAGATCAGTTATTTGTAAACAGATCTTAAAAATAAATGCTGGAATTGGAATGGTACCAACCTTCAAATGAAACTACCTTATTCTATACTAGCTGCCCTCACTTGTGGCCACAAAAAGAGCGGACAACCAAAGAGAAACCTTCAGGTAGGTTAGTTGTAAAGGATGGCATAGGAAACCCCAGCACCACAAAGGCATAAAGAGATACATGTCACAAACTAGCTTCATTTTTAAGTCTCTATCTTTTAACAGCCATTGGTAGAAATGCCGTGTAATTTTGGCCCTAGTCAGACAATATAGACAGCGCTTGAATTGGTAACCTTTCTTTTAAAACTTCCCCACCACAACCAAAAAAAAAAACCTTTTTGCCACAACAGATTTAACATGCACCTTGCTGTGTACACATGCCAGTTGTTTTGTTGGCTGCCAGGATAAAAATTGCAATTTTCGAATCTCCACCAGCGGCATGAACACGCCTTAACCAACTGCACCACCAGAGTGCTATGATAAAGTTTGTAGGGCAAGGCAAAACACATTTACTCTACATTTAATATTTATAAACTATACTTTTAAACAATAACTTCGTAGGTAAGGAACATTTCCTATAGAAAATATAGCAGAAACTGAAAAGGTAATAAAATTTGAGCGAAATCTATAATTTGTAAAATGTATACAGTACCTCTGCAGGTAGTAATGTATAACGGAAGACTGTCATAAGGCCATGTAGTAAAGAGTTGTTTTGTTGAACGACATAAGAACAGAAGCTGCGATGTAAGCCAATCCAGTCACTCCCACCATCCACACGTATACCCCAAGGTAGTGTCCTGTCTCCCAGCCTCCACATGTGAGTATCACATTCATAAAATGTTTTGTCAAGGCCTTGCTTGGCAATGAATCTGAAAGGAATGATAAAAATTGCCTTCATGTCTCTGATTATGTATATATTACCCTCAAAGTTGAATAGACAGAGAAGTAAAAATCATTCGGTAAAGTATGAAACATTTTACATATTGCTTCTTTATTGTATTAAAGACTAATGACCAGTAAAGTATGAAATATGATTATCTATTTTGAATTAGCATGATTATGATTTACTGGTATTAGTTGACAGTAATTTCTTGGTGTGCCAAGTAGACTCATATTTTTCTTTTCTTCAATGTTTTCAATGACATTTAAAGCTATTACAATAGTCTTTTATATAGCTATTTTAACATTAAATATGTAAATTTGCTCTTAACGACAATCTTGCTACAACAATTTCATCTGCTGTTGTGAATTGACGTTATAACTGAGTTTTACCATATGTACAACTATATTTATCAATTCTTAACAATATTTATCAATTCTTAACAATATTTTTTAATTCCTAATGGCAAGATTTAAAGCCAGGCAAAAAACAGGCAGAAATAACCAGCAAAAAAAAACATAACACATGCAAAAAAAAAATATATATATATACATATATACAAAGCGCTATATAGAGAACAAACATAGAGAAAGGAAAAAACAAAGAACATGAGATATGCAGCTGTAGCTACATTCTATGAATCTAAAAGTCTTATGGTCTCCTAATGGTCTTAATAAATGTTAAAATATTAACATTTCAGTGACTAAACTTCCAAAAAACAAATTTACTTCTTATAATTTTATTTTAAAACAACTAAAACTTCCACTACTGCTTATTATGTTATAACTTAAAGCAATTGTTGAAATAAAATATAGTAAATTCGTAAATGTGTAACTTTTTGCCAATAATACAGGAGCTAGAAACATTTTTCAACAAAACTTATAGAACAAATGCTTGAATTTATGGATGAATTTATGAATTGTTAAAATATGAATTTATTTTGCAGCAGAAAACTGTAAAGTATGAATCAATTAATCATACATTGCTAAAACAAAAACAAACCTTTGAGTGTCTTGACCATGAGATTTCACAAAGTTCTTTCCATTATTTGCTATAAGGAACTTTTCCAATGAGGATAATGACCTATAGTAAGAAAAATACATCCTTTTGTATTAGAAATAAGCTTACATAATAATGTTGAAAATAATTAGGAATTCAATTTTTTTAATCTATCAGATTTAGATCCAGTATTGCAATACTGTACAAAATTTTGTATTTGGAATAGTCAAGTTTTTGAACTATATTAAACAACAAAGTCTGTCTGTTAGTGTTTTTTTCAAACATTATAAACATTCAGCTTCATTAACATTTATAGTAGATTCCACTCACTGAAGTTTATTTTTCTTTAGCTAGCTACATCATGAAGCGAAATAACCACATGAGATAAAAGTCTATTACTCACTTAACCCTTCCTTCTCGCTCCCGTGAAAATGACAGGGTGATATTTCGCATGCTATTTCTCGCTCCGGTGATATTGACGGGCTGGAGTGTTCAGTAGTGACGCACCAATAAGAATTAAATTAATTCATTTCTTTTGCCCGGAAAACATTTTATTTCCCATTTTACACACCTGATGGCAGTAACAGGATATTTTTAAGGTAATTGTAGATAGCTAGTTTATTTTAAACTAGTTGTAGCACTAATCAAATGCGTAATACAAATACAAAAGCCAAAAAAATAGGCACTTTTATGACCGTTTTCTTGAAAATTACCCGATCATTAGGGGGGTAAAACAGTCAGAAAATGTCTGGAAGTATCCAGAATGTTTTTCGAAAAAAAAGAAGTAGTGCTTCTCAAAAAGTTCGTAAATATTATTATCATTTCGTACATGAGTATGTTTGCTTGCTCTAAGAGCATCGATTTTTTTTTTTTTAAGTATACAGTTTTTTAAGTATATAAATTCTTAAATGATAACCATTTCGCTTTTTTGTTCACTAACACTATTTGTTGTTGTCTCTTTGAAGTGCAACATTATAGAAGATGTGCAGACCTGGTTTAAAAATTTTTTTTAATTACTACCTACAATTTCTTTAATATTAAGAGAAAATGCTACATTTTAAACAACCATAAATCATATAAAAGTGAGATATTTACTTTATTCAAAAAAGTATATGCAATAGATGACTCACTTAATAGGAAAATCACTTTCACTGAGATTGATAACATAATCCCATTTCCAGTCTTTAATGAGCAACAGCTCAGAAATGCAAACGAGCAACATCTGCAAGAGGCTGGCACCACCCCATATTGTAGAAAGACGGACTTCAGACAGACGTATATTAGAAAAATGCTTTTCTAAAGCTTTCAGCTTGCGGTACATATAATCTTGTCTCTATATAAAAGGAAATTTTTTAAGAGTATTAAAAATGAGACTTATTAAAGATTGAGTTTCATATTTATATTATCAATCTTACATTTTTTAACAGATTTATAACTGTTGAGGTTACGAAATATTTATTATATTGCTTCAATAAAAAAATAATAAAAAAGAGACTTTCTTACATTTTTAATTTTTAGTTTTATGAAATTTTTTTTAATTTTTTATTATTGAATTATTTTTTATTATTTTTTTATTATTGAATGAAATTTTTATTATTTTTTATTTATTTATTTTTTAGTTTGTCATGACACTTAAGATTAAGTTTATATTTTACATTTTAACAAATACTAAAGACATATTTTATTTATTATTTGTTAGCTAAAATTTAATTTGGAAAAAATTTGGCACCCAAGAGGAATTACAAAAGGAAAATTACATTAAATAGTGATTATGCAATGGTTTATTAATGGAATAGGAATACATATTATGGATATTTGTATTGGTCCATTTGTACATAATTATTAATTTTAATGAATTTTTTTGTGTGTGCATTAAAATCTTAAATTATATACTTTAAATGCTTAGAAAATAAATGTATAAATTTTATTAGCATTTTTCATTCATTTCAAAAGCAAAAAGTATAATAAAGATAAAGGTTGATAATTTTGGATATAATAATTCATGCATATAAATGATTCATACACTGAAAAATACAAACGAACATACCATGTGCTTAATAAAAGATATGTGCATTTCATTTCATGAAAGTATACAATTCTTGAAACTCTATTTATTAACTTGAAAGCAAATAATATGCTCATTTAAAATTGATTACGTAGCATATTATGCTTCACATTTTTCAAAAATCATTTCTGTAACTTCATCATTATGCAATTCATGGAAAGAAGAAAACTGAAATAGTCATTGTCAGAACCATTTCTTTTATTAATCCCTTTTGTAATAATCAAGCAATATTTTTCCAGTATATACTATATTTTAATCTTATATTTATTACATATAAATATGCATACAGAATGTATTTGAAAAGTCCAAATTATCTCAGTGTGAAATTAGGTCTTTTTATGAAAAAACCCACTTATCTCAAACAAAATTGAGTTTCAAGAAAAAACCCAAAGTTAGACGAATCCTGACACTTGCACATATATAAACGTCCAAAAACAAAAGCCTTTCTTAGCAAACATTCACGAACTAGGTAACTAATATATGTGATACATTAAATTCATTCACATATTTTTCTAAATCAACTTTGTAAATTAACTAAATAAATTTGTTTTAGGAATTTATGAACTAAAAGATAATTTATAATTCATTTATTAATCTGAAATTTCAAATAATTACAATGAATTTCTGTGCGAGTGTTTTATCCATAGTTTGGTTAACCATAAACTAAAACTTATTTGGTTAAGCAAAAATATTCAAAGGTCATTAATTAAGTTTTTTATAAGCAATTATTTAAATAATTGTAATAATACTCATTAGAGTAATACTTTTGTGAAAATAAATTTATTTCAGAAAGGAATTTTTATTTTGGCTAAAAAGAGCAATTTTTAAATTGATTGGCGGATTTCCACCGCATGACAAAAAAATCCTGCTTATGTATAACATTCCGTAATTCAAAGGACAGAAGCTTATTATAAGTACTATGAATTTTTTTTAAGTTCAAACAATAAGAAAATAATACATACTGAATCAACATGAATATAGAAATAATGATTGTGACTAAACAAAGCTTTGATAAGGCGATAGACTTGACGGACGGCACGACCATTAACAGTGAGGAGAAACACAATTCTTACTGGATCACCCTCTATGACTTTTACAGCAGGTTTGGGATCAAGTTTAACCATAGCTACAGAAAATAAACATTAACAAAAATCAATAATAATTTTTAATCAGAAATAAATAATGCTATCTACAAGTTACTTTTCAATATTTATTAATACTTGTTTCTAGATTAAAACGTTTTATATAAACGCTTATTTTAACGTTTTATATAAACGTTTTAAAAATTCCCAACAATGAGTTCTCAGAAGGTTGTAACATTACTAAATGTTTTCATTATTTGATGTAATGATATTTATTGTGCATGCTATTTTAGAAAGTTGAAGCTTTAAATCTTCTATACCCAAATAAATAAATAAGGAGAGCATCACTAAGTAATTTAAACTACTTTGAATTATATTGATATGATAATTACATATTAGCCTTCTTGTAGTCAAACTTATGTCCAAGGCAATACAAACCAGATAGTTACATACAAAGCTATTCATTATTTTGATTTTAATAAAAAAATAATTCAATTATTAATTCTTATATTAAATGTATAACACTTAACAAATTAAGTTTTAATTTTTGTTCAGGGTTATATTTCAATTGCCACAATAAAAATAAGTTTAAACATTGGTAACTTGGGACTTTAATCCCTGGCTAAAATAAATACCTAACTAATTGGACTTGATGTGTGATTGAATTAAACAAAGTGAAGTTAAGTCAATTATATTAATCCAGTTAAGAATTTGAATATGTCAAATGCAAAAGAATGAAACAGTTAACATATTCTACAAAAAGAAAAAGACAAACAAAGTAATAAAAGTAGGTCAACTCCATGCGTATTGTAGTGCATAACTGATTTTACCTTTACAAATCAGTTATTATTGATACCTTTATTTCGACCTTAAAATATATTCTTATAATCTATTTATATTTAAAAGAGTTAATAGAGTGATATCTGGCTTTCTTTATCAATCAATAGAATCTTTCTTTATCAATCCAAAAGTCAATAGAGTAATTTTTGGGTTTTTTTATCAATTCAATTTAATAATAAATATAGGTGAAAACATTTAACTTTCTCTTAAGAAGAAACATAGTAAATAAAAACTGTAAACTGTTTTTTGCAGTAATTTAAAACTGATTTTTGCATGAAACATTTTTTTAAAAAAAAAATATTGAATTCATAAAACAATAACACACAATGTTTTAGTAACTGAGAGAAACAATTTGAGTTAACCAAATTCCTAATTCTTTTTAAAGAGATAGAAAATTTTATGTTATTATGAATTGAATAAGTAAAATTTCTAGCCTCACAGTATAAAAATAAAATATTAAAGATTTACCCAATCACTACCAAAACACTATTTTGGTACAATTCTACTTGTTTAGTTATTCAATATCACAGAAACTAAATGTTTATAACCTTAAAGGGAGGGGGAAAAAATTATACACCCCATTTTTTATGTAAAAAATTCTGGAGTTTTTAATACAATTTTTACATTTTATGAATAAATCTTGAGTATACAAATTATTTCTCATTCACTTTTCTTCTTAAAAAAACTTCCATAAGATAAATATAAGAGTAATTTTTAACACTTAATGAGCACTTATTATAAAATAGCACTTGTTTCAACAGATTATATGATCGCAAAATTCAATACTAGAGAATCTGTTACAATACTCAAAAAAATTTAAGATTATTCACTAAAAGTACCTAACTTACAATGTTTGCTTCCCTATTAAACAAAAATAAAATAAAAATTTAAATAAAAACATGCATACTTTTTTTAAAAAAAAAAATTTTATTGAAACTGTTCTAAATCAATTTAAATCTAAATTTCCAAAATAATTTTTCAAAAAATAAAAATGTTTAAAAGAAGTTATATAAATAAAAAAAATCAAACAAATAATAATAGTAAAATAAACTAAAGAAAAAAATAATAAAATAAAATAAAAATTCTCACTTGGCAACCCTGTATGGAAAACATTCATTGTGAAATAACCTCCACATTTTTCAAGTGGACTCTGAGGACATTCCATTTTACAAAACTCCTCACTTATTTTGAATTCACTCAGAGGCTTCTCTTTACCACAAAAGCATTCTTTTGCGTATTGTACACCCGCATACTGATAACCAGATTGTAAGCATAAATCAATACAATGTGTAGGAGAATTATTATTCAACTTTTTTGAATAATTTGACAATAATCTTTTTTTAAAGTTGTCTTTAAAACAACCTAAATTTTTATTTGGCACATCACCTAAATAAATAAAAAATTAATAACAAAAATTATACAGGAAAAATAAAAAAATTATCAAACAAGAAAACAAAAATAACATTGAACTTTCTGGAATAATTGTACATTAATCTTTTTCAAAAGTTGCCTTTAAAACAACTTAAGTTTTTATTAATGCCTACCTTAGACAGAAATAAAAAATTTATGAAAATAATAATTAAAAATATGAAAATTAACAAGCATAAAATTAAAATGATTTTTTAAAAACTTATTAATTGAACTCATTAGCAACATATAAACATGCATCAATATTTTGGAGAATTACTATTTAACTTTATAATTCATCTCACTACAGAAATGGTAAATTACAAAGAAAAATTATTAAGCACAAAGAAGTAAACATTAAATGAAAATAATTAATTTTTAAGAAATTTTCTTAAATAACACAGATTATCATTATTCATTACAATGTTTATGAGAATAATTATTTAACATTTTTGAAGAATTACAATAGTACCTATTTTATAAGAGCTATTCATAAAACAACTTTTTTTTTCAGAGCATCACTTAAAAATTTAAAGGAAAAATATGAAAATTATTCAAAGAAATGAAACAAACATAAAATTAAAATACACAATATTTTAATTTCCTTTAAAATAATTTCAATTAACAGGACTGCCATAATAACAAATGCAGTGTTTTCATTACAGATAAAAAATGGGAGAGAATTTCTCACCCTTCTTCAAAAACAGGGTGAGATTTCAAAAAGTTAAGTGAGATTTCTTAAAATTGAAAAAAACACGAATAGACTTGGAAAAAAATTATTTCTTTAATTATAATACATTTTTAACATCTTCTAATTGAATATTTTTGCAGCATCATCATATGTAAAATGTTCTATATCTACTTTTTCATCAGCTATTATATTTCCGTATTTGTTTCGTTTTGACCGTTTCTACCGACATTTGCTTCATTTTCATTTGTCCGTTACGGAGTAGAAGATGTCGCCTTAACAAGGTATTTGTCCATCTTACATTCATGCACAAGAAATGTAAACGTCTTACATGAAGAAACCTTACCTACGGTGAACACGTGGTTGCAGAGAAATGTGTTCTGAAAGGGGTTCCGTGGTTCGGGGGTGTTGTTCTGCTGTTTGCACCAGTTCTGAACAATACTGGTAAATAGGGAAGCTAGATAACAAGGAACGATGTTCAAAATAATGAAAGATCAAGGAAGAAAAGTGAAACAGATTTTATTCAAAATGGCAAAATACGAAATTTTTTCCAAAATTTGCGCATTTTGAAATTGATTAATAGAGTGCGCAAACTTCTCGCGTTAATCATTTTTTATAGCGAGAAAAGAAAAAAATATGCGAGATACTCGCGCTGTAGTGAAAACACTGAAATGTGATAATGCGCTCTAGTGTACCTAATTTCCTGAAAGAATTCCTTTTTTCTCTACAATATTTTTAATATTGTGGGAAAATATTCCAATAATATTTTTAGTTAAACCATCATAATAGTTCATTGATCAACAATTTCTCTTAGATAAAAATGAAAAAATAATAGGCTTACTTTCTTAACTTTAATGGCTAGAATCATAAGAAAGAAAAAGATTTTATTACAGAATATGCAGGTGTAGAAACTTTTAAATTGCATCTATTCAAAACTTTAGTTCAACTTAGCTTTTGAAAAATATGTTTTTAAAATAGCTCATACCTTTTAATGGACAGAAGCGAGGCAATCTCTTTGGATAGAGCATGCCCTGCTGCATAAGGCACGTTATGTTAGCAATCTCATGTTTGCACGCCTGTGTTGTGGCACGATGAATGGCAGTAACTGCCTCTTTTGTTGTGATATTGCACCATGGACGAAAATCTAATTCGTCTAAGTTTAAAGCTCCATCCAACTTATCCAGTTTCCTGGATCCATTCACACTGGCTATATAAAGTTTCTTTTTCACTTCATCGTCCTCGGGGACAGAAATATGTCCATACTTTGGTTTATCACTATCTTTGGGAGATATGTTTCTACTACTGCTGTCTTTAAGGAGCTTCTCCCACATGTTTCCTTGCCTATCTTCATCATCTATGATATAATCATCAATACCAGGATCAATCTGATAGCTTTTATGCTGCTTGGAATTTTTATCTAAAGCCTGAAATATAAGGAAAAATAAATTATAATTCTCTGAAAAAAATTTAAAGTACAGTAGAATCTTGTTGTATCATTTTCTCATGTAACCCTTAAGTGTAAAGGATCGAGGTCTACATAAATTGAATGCCTTGACAAAGCAATGATGAATTTAAAAAATTATGGCAAATATAAAAAATTTTAATTGTAAAAACTATGAACCTAATGCAACAATATTTACAATACAAAGAAAATATGACTAAAAATATTTATTTACTTAAAATACATTGAAATTTCAGTTTGAACAGACTTTTTTCCTTGACAAAAGAAACAATGAAAAAAAATGAAAATTATGAAAAAATACGACAACCGAAGCTGATGTCTTCAGGGGGTATCAGCTCCGGAAGCCATAAATGCAAAACCTTTTCTATCGAGAGAGCACAACAAATGTCTAAATTGCTTTCTCTGTACCCAAAAGGCTTTGCCAAAGTTCCGGAAGAGATTACAATACAAAATATAAAATACATAAAGCAAATACAAAAGTATAAAATCAAGATTAATATTCAGTCGGGAACCAATTATCTGGAATGATCGGGACCATCACTATTCCGGGTAACCGATTTTTCCGGTTTTCTAAATCACTACAAAAAGCCTTTTTTTTACTGTTACACACAAATAAAAAAATTTGGAAATAATCTTAAAAATAAGAAAGAACGATGAAATAATACACTAATGAATATTTCCAAAATGATGGTAAGGTAAACATCCTTAAAAAAAGAAGAAAAAAATCGTAAAATCTTTTGAGGAAAAAAATATTTTTTTAAAAAAATAGCGAGAAAATTTATCGAATTTCGTTCCGGTTTTTTGACGTCCGGATATGTGGGTTCTGTACTGTATAAGAATAATACGAACAAAAACTAACTTGAAACATAAATCCTATAACCAAATTACACAACTGACCGTCACACAACAACTAAATTAAAATATTTTTTCGTTTATTTTAATTTAGTTGCTGTTTGGCAGTCAGTTGTGCAATTTAGTTAAGGGATTTATGTTTCAAGTAAGTTTTTGTGTGCACTTAGACATTTGTTGTGCTCCAGTGTCTTCATCATAGAAAAAAAATGGGTGAGAATTTCTCACCCTTTTTCAAAAGCAGTGTCAGATTTAAGAAAGTTAAGTGAGATTTCTAAAAACTAAAAAAACACAAATAGACTTGAAAAAAAAATCTTTTCGTTTATTATAATACATTTGTAACGTCTTCTATTTTTGCTGCATCATCATAGAAGATTTTGCCTTTACTAGGTATTTGTCCATCTTACATTAGTACATAAAAAATTTGAATGTCTTACATGAAAAAACCTTACCTACGGTAAACACGTGGTTGCAGAGAAATGTGTTCTGAAAGGGGTTCCGTGGTTCGGAGGGGCTGCGTTCTGTTGTTCGAAAAGGTTCTAAACAATACTGGTAAATAGGGAAGCTAGATAACGGGGCAAATGTTGAAAGATCCAGGGAAAAAAAGTGAAACGGATTTTATTCTAAATGGCATAATTGGAAGCTTTTTCAAAATGCGAGAAATTCGCGAATTTTGAAATTGATTTATAGAATGCGCAAATTTCTCGCGGTAATCATTTTTTAATGCGAGAAAAGAAAAAAATATGTGAGATTCTCGCGCTGTAGTGAAAACACTGTGCTTTCTGGATAGAAAAGATTTTGCATTTATAGCTTCCGGAGCTGGTACCCCCTGAAGACGTCAGTTCGGTAGTCATATTTTTTCATTGTTTCAATTCCTTTTGGATTTTCAGCTGCATAGTGTGTTTTTGATTGAAAGTATTGTCTTTAATTGCTTTAATTATTTTGAATTCTTTTCTTAATATCCTTTCCTTGTAGCAGATTGCTGTTCTTTCTCATTAATTAGTAAGAAGGCTAAAGGGCAATACTGAGAAATTTATCTCGTGGCCACTAGAGGTCAATTTATTTGTGGGCACTTTTTCTTTCCACATGCCACCATTTATATTTGAAGTACCTTGATAATAATTTTTTTTCTAAATTGTTATAAAAAAAAATTCTCAACTTAAAAATTTTTTATTAATATTATAAAACATTATTATAAAAATATTATACTACACACAAATTATAAAATATCATGCTTTAAGGGAAAATAATACATAATAGGTTCTACTTTAGCCTTGTTTTTCTCATATTGAATTAAATTTAATAACTAACTCCAGAAAATTAATTAAGCCTCCTAATAAAACATTAAATAACCATTTTTTTTTCTACTGACACCACACCATAAATTTCAGCATTTTCANCACTAATTCAGCAACCAATTAATATTTTTGAATAATTTTTATATAGCTTTTATTTTTAAAAAAAAAAGGAAAAGTTTTACTTATTTTGATTGTTAAAAGGCACCCTGAAAGTAGACGTTTTGGGTAAACTGACCTCAAAACATAATACTTTACTGTCAGTGTTTTCATCATAGAAAAAAAAATGGATGAGAATTTCTCACCCTTTCTGAAAAACAAGGTGAGATTTCAAAAAGTTAAGTGAGATTTCTAAAAATTAAAAAAAAAAAACACAAAGAGACTTGAAAAAAATTATTTCTTTAATTATAATACATTTTTAACATCTTCTAATTTTTAAAGCATCAAATATTTTTGCTGCATCATCATATGGAAAATGTTCTACAGCTACTTTTTCATCAGCTATTCTCATTAGGTTGCTGAAATGCTTATTTGCTTCGTTTTGATCGTTTCTACCCACATTTGTTTCATTTTCATGTGTCCCTTTCGGAGTAGAAGATATTGCCTTTATAAGGTATTTGTCCATCTTACATTAACGAGCAAAAAATTTGAACGTCTTACATGAAGGTTCTGAACAATACTGGTAAATAGGGAAGCTAGATAATGGGGCAGATGTTGAAAATAATAAAAGATCCATTAAGAAAAGTGAAACGGATTTTATTCTAAATGGCGCAATAAGAAATTTCTTTCAAAATGCGAGAAATTCGGGAATTTTGAAATTGGTTTATAGAATGAGCAAATTTCTCACGGTAATCATTTTTTAAAAAGAAAAAAATATGCGAGATTCTCGCGTTCTCGCGCTGTAGTGAAAACACTGACTGTATTAACATTATAAGAAAAGCATTTGTGACACAACTATTAAAAGAAAATGATGCATAGTGAATATGAAAGATGCAGAAAATTATAAATAAAGAAAAAACTGCATTACAATCTTATAAATATGCTAAACTTTAAAAACATGAGTCAATAATTCATTCATGTAGTCAAAATATAGACCCTAAAAACATAAAATGTGACAGGAAAAAAACTTTTAACTTTTGATGAGTTAAATTGATCTCGGGAAACCATAAATTTTAGTGGTAGTTTGCCATACCCTAAGCAAAACTATGAAAGGTACAACAAGTTATCTTAAAAGGCATTTTGTCTTTTTTTCTTAAAAGTTTTATATAATTTGATTCAAACCTTTAACATCCTCATTCTAGCTACAATAAACTTTGTTAAAAAGAAACTAGATCTACAAATATTCAAAACAACAAATAAAAATGTGAAGATCGTCCCTTTTTTAATTTAAGAGGAGAGATTTTTGTATTGTGATCTGTTGAAGAATAATCGCCAAGTTTGGCAACTTCTGGGCAATGGCCCACAATAAACTTAAAAAAAACATAACAGAAAGGAATCAAGTTGAAAGGTATAACTCCTTGCCATCCTAGGCAAACATCTACATGTTTTTTTTTTCTTTCAAAAAATGCAACTTAAAACTTATTTGGCACCTTGGCGATTGTAGTTGGCGCGACAGATCAGGATACGGAAATTTCCCCATTTAAAAGATGTAACCAAATTAATACATGTTTGTGCAAATATGAAAATATCTCCATAATTGGGGGGGGGGACTGAATCGGAAAGAGTTTTTCTTTACCGAACAGTTTTTTATTGACTGATATTACCAGGATGGCGAAAGGTTTTTAACATATAAAAATTAAAAAAATTTAAGAGGCCATGAGTAAAATTTTTCAAGCTAGTTCCTTTCTGTTATGATTTTGTTGGTAGTACAAGTACACTAGCAAAAGTATCAGGTAGTCAAGAAAAGTTTTGTTTAAAAGTGAGTAAAGATTTTTTTTTTTTTTTAATTTTGCACAAACAAATCATCAGTCAATTAGTTATATTATTTAACAATTATTTAAAAATTACAAAAAAAAAACACATAAACTTATAATTTTATTAACAAGAAAATATTTAAACTATCAATTTCATATCCTGATACTCAGAATGTTGTTTAAGAACTGTTCAAACACTACACCTTAATTCACTTATTATAATAGAATATAAACAAATAGTAACCTGATTGTTAACTTTTTTTTTAAAAGTGGAAGTAAAAAAAAGTTCACTATTATCATCTTTATCCTTGTAAAAACTTATAGCTAAGATTAATTGAAGTATTAAAAAAGCCGCAAATATAACAATATAAAGCCGATATGTTCTGCAAAACAAAACTGAAAGCACTCGGTATGTAGCCATCGACCATTATGCAAAAATATGAAGTTTTAATAAAAGATTAATTGAAAAATAGGAAAAATTTCTAGACAGTAACCCCGAATTTAAGAATACAGATTCAGGCGAAGAGGAAAACACAAACAAAAACATAACATTTTAATAACAGATGGTCAGTTACAGTTATATAATTTTGATAGTAAAAAATATTTAAAACAAGTTAGTTGATTCAAAGTTATTTATAACCCATCCATCTTTTTTATAATTGATATTTCTTAACTTTTTAAATGATAATATTAAAAAATTAAAATTTTTCATTATTCCCCTTCGTAACTGTAACTGGCATGCAATTCTGTCATGGTGGAAAACTGAGCCAAGTTGTTTTGCTTTTCGTAAACACGGTTTGCTTCGGCACGTCCCGTATTAAATCTAAATTAATCCACAAATTTAGGAATTTTGTTTAATATATTTGATTTGCATTTTACACGTAAGTATTTTGTTTAGCCTTTTAACCTTTAATTTATGTCCATATTATTAACATTTGCTTGTATCCGTACAAATTTAAAAATAGGTACTTGATTTGATATTAATCTTGATTGGATTAAATGTATTAAAATTTTATGATTTCTCTATTAATGATTTTAATAATGATATCTCCGTTTTAATTGGCTTAATATTGTTTCAGATATAATACAAGATGGTTCGTATGAACGTATTGGCAGATACATTAAAGTCTATAAATAATGCAGAAAAGAGAGGCAAGCGTCAAGTCCTTATCAGACCTAACTCTAAAGTTATTGTTAAATTCCTTACAGTAATGATGAAGCATGGTAAGTTTATTGTGATCAAACCTATACATAAATTTTTAAACATATGTATTCAAGGATATTATTTAATAAGCCTCTTATCCACTATGATTCCTTAAAATGTTTGCCAACATTTGTATTAGTTATTATCTTACCTATATTTTGTACATTTAAAGCATCAGCTGTGGTTTTGCAATGTCTGAATAAAAAGTTTGAAATAATAAAAATATGCTGATCTTATAATATCCTTTCTAAAACCAGACTATAGTTCACTTCAGAATTGAGAGTAAAATAAGCTATGTAAGTTTGATAAGTATGTATTGCAAAGACATGATTACTTTTGTACAACTCAAGTACAACATTTGATATAAGATAATATATATAATAATTATATTGAAGTTAGTGTTCTCCATCAGTGTTTTGATCCCTCCCTTGATAACATAGTTTTTTTACTAATATTCCATTTTTAAAAATACAACATGCTGTTTGAATATCAACTTGAAATTATTATTTTTTTTTTCATAATCGCATGTGTATCTTTGCTTGGTGTTGACAAAGAGTGCTTAATTTCGATTTTCATTTCTTTTTAAGTGCATTATTTGGGGGGGGGGGATCGATTGTCTTCATAGATTACAAAAGGAGAAAAAAAAATGATTTTCAGGTTTTCTGTTATATTTATCAGAACAGTAACTAGTTATTTTATCTTGGTAATGTAATGTCTTATAAAATGTTTTTGCATTTTGTTGATTTCATGCTTATAAATGTTATTTCATGTTTTATTTTATTTTTTTACTGATTAAAAATATTTTTTTAGTGCTTACAATGTGCTTATTTTATTGTTACAAATTTTCTTGTTTTGATAAGGTGCGAGAGTTATTTAAAGATTGTTAAAGAATTTCTGTTATATAAAGTCCTGCCCTTTTTTTTATATCTTACGAGAACTCTGAAGTCGTATTCGTTTTAAAGCACCATAAAAGTTACTGTGTTCTCTGCACCTGTCACATATTAGTCTGTGGTTTATATGCAAATGTATTTTATGTATTTCATTTACAAACCAGATTGTAAATCAGATTTCAGAAGGAAAAATCTTTTATCCAAGTGCACTAATATTGCGAAGTTAATTAGATAATTCCAACAGAAGTGAAAATATCAGTAGGTGTTGCGAATTCATTTAGTTTTTTTAAAAAAATCTAATGTTTTGCTTTAGCCATTTTATTAACAAGATGGTATTTCATGAAACTAAACTTCTCTATTCTCTTTCTATCAATGTTTATTATTTCATTATTAAGTGGTTATTTTGCATGACTAATTTTTTTGCTGATGAACAAAAATCAGCTTAGTGAGATTTGAATACTGTTGTAATGCTGATTCGTGTGAGTTTGTTGCACAAGAAATAATTAAGAATATAATACCCCTTTGGCAGAATTTTTTCAGACTTTCGACATAACTATTTTCATTCAAGTCAAGAAACCCTAGCTGTAATTACCGAAAAACAAATTTGATTGTCGTAATAAATGTTGGGTTTTAAACTATGTGGAGGTCAAATACAGTAACTGCCAAAAAAATGATAGAAGCATTGCCTTGAAAAGTAAGTACTTGAATTTCCCGTATCGTCTGGAATAACAAGGATAATTAAAAGCCGTGTGGAAATCGCTAACTGCCGAAAATAAAATCAAACCACTCGATGGATTTACGATGTTATCGGCGTAATTTGAACGCTGCGGTAAGTTGTAATTTAAATGCGCACTTCAAATTTTACGCATATATATCTGCAGAAATGAAAACTGCAATTTTTTCTTCCCAAAAGAAAAATCTTTCTGCAAGAACTATGTAACGTTCTGCAACTGTGTCATCGCGATTCTACTACTGGGATAATGCCTAGCTTCCAATTGGTGTACTTTTCGCAAGATCATCATACTCTTTTTATGCAAGGTTCAGTATTTAACAATGACTAGATGGTTTCGCTCACCAACCCGTGTAATTCACATTCGTTATTGCAGACCTGCTAACTCCATTCATAATTTGCATACAGATCTGAAGTCCTTTTGATCCGTTTGATAAAGCAAGTATAACTAAGCATATACAAAGCAATCATACTGAATAGTAAATGATATTCAAGTACCAAATTTTTGTTGATAGTTTTTTTGGTTTTGTACAAGTTATGGTGGAAGATGATAGAGCTTAACACTTTATATGATATTCTAGAAATTCAGTTTTGTTCTTTTCAATGCAAAGACATTTCAGTATGTAAGTTTTTCATTCTTTCAATAGGATTAATACAAAGTAGCATAGCTGTCTACTCTACTTGATTTTTCAGTAGAATTCTAGATTCAGCCAGTTTCTCTGTATCTACTGGTTTTTATACCTTTTAGAGAATTGCCTGAAATGGAATTTTTGTGCATAATATTTCTTGCATGAATATTTAAATAAGTATTACTGATACATAAGGAAACAAACCTCATTTGTAGAGTTTTTATTTAGATATCTTTTTAAATTAATTAAAAAATTCTTTTAACTATCTTTGATGACCTATATGTCTATTGATATAAGAGATTATTAGTAAGAATAATACATAGCTGGAAAATATCACGGTTTTTCTATTTTTTTGACTAATCCCTAAAATTCCCTATGTGTAAAATAATTAATACATTATGCAATCACGAAATTTATATTATCTCGTAAAATCTACTGGATTTTTTTCCTATCTATGTTGTCAGCTATGAGAGTAGTAAAGGTCAAGATTGCTTGCCATTTTTTGCCCCTTTCTCTCTTGATTTAGCTGTCCTGTCTTTTGTTTCTGATGATTTCGCATAATCCTATTTCTGCATTGTTAGTGAGTTCTTGTTCTCATCTCATATTGGAGATTTGCGTATGACACACTTTTCTTATTACTGTCAGACTAAAAAGTGTGATTGAAATATCAAATCCAGTGTTTTAATTGTTAATATTTAAATGGTAACCAGATATTCAGTTGTTTGCTTGTGATAGTGTGTTTTCAAATTCATTGTGCATGTTTATTAGTAGTTTTATAAAAATAAAAATAAAATTATTTTTTCTGTAGGTTACATTGGGGAATTTGAAATAGTTGATGATCACAGAGCTGGAAAAATAGTTGTCAATCTAACTGGTAGATTAAACAAATGTGGTGTTATCAGTCCCCGGTTTGATGTACAGTTGAGAGATTTGGAAAAATGGACACGAAATCTTTTACCATCTAGGCAGTTTGGGTAAGTCAATTTTTAAATTAAATTTTGTTGTAAAACTGTGCCAGTCCATTTTGGTAGGAATTTATTCAAATTGCTGGAGCTCTTTTTACTGGCAACGATTTTACCAGTCTTGCACCCTATTTACTCGAGGATTAAATCCTAGAATAGCCCACCCCTTAGCGACTTTTGAAATCTCGCCAAGTGGTGATCATTACTTGGGTCAACGTTTTTTTTTTATTTTTAAAAACAATTTAATTTACTACAAATTTATGAAAATAGTTTAATATATTAAAATACAAAAAATAACTTACCTTTACTCTGATGGCTAATCTTTCGTCTTAGCGTAAGTTTATATATCAATTCACCAACCCAGTTTATGAATTTTGGAGCTGACTCCAAAAAGTTAAGGTAAAGGGTAGGATGAGTGGGTATTTCTGAACAGCCGTTGTGGTCGGACGTTCAAAATTTATGCTCTTTTTGGTTTCGGCGTATCTCCCCTAAGTATCTTCCAGGAACCTTGTCAAACTTATATCGTTTCTGTCTTTTCCTTTAGTTGTCATTTTAAATAACTGTATAAAGTTTCATGAACCTAAAGTTGATATTTATGGAGGAATGGGCATTATTATAAAGGAATTGATTTTTTGATATAACTTTAAAGATATTCAATAGATTCCATGATTCGATATTTTATAATTCTTATTTAATAGTATGAGGTGAAATTTGTATATTTCCCCTTATCGATTTGAGCTGGGTTTTAAAAAGTTCAAAAACTACTTAGGTTATTGAAAATTTATAAAATAATTTTATTGATTTATGAACTATTATAAGAATATTTATAAAATTATAGCAAAAGAACAACAGTAATGAGAACAACAGAAAATGTCCATTTCTTCATAAATATTTACTATGTGTTTAATTTGTTACCTAATAATCTTAACAATTTTTTCCCTTTGAGAACTTAAAGGAAATACCACATTTATTGCCTGCCGGGTGCAGGTGGTTATACTATATCATTGAAAAGTGATAATCTATAAAGTTAAATTTTCTTTTTTTTTGCAACCTTTTTGGTTTTTCAACTTTTGTGATGATTTTAACATACAATATGTTAATGTCATTAAAGAACATATTTTGTGCAAAAATAGTTTGTCGAGGATAATAATATGCCTCTAGCTATCACTTAATCAGTTTTATTGACACAAACTTTAGGAAAGTCTTGTCACGTGATCCATCATCAAGCGCGTTATTCTGAATTTTATTTTTAATTCTTGCCTAATCTTTTTTGTTGCTTAGATTTTCTGAACTTTTTGCAGTTCTTATTAGTTAGGCAATGTGTCTAATGTAAATAAGTATGAATGTGTTTGCATTTATATGTGTCTGTTGTCGGAGAATTATCTTCTGATGTAGTATACTCACAACATTCCTTTGTTTAATTCTGTAGTTCTTGATCTCTTTCCTTGATTCTAGTGAATTTTTAAAAAAATCATAAACTTATACTGTTCAAAAAACATAACTCTTTTTCCTGTTTAAATGCCTTTATATATAATCTGTTTATTTTATCAATTGTTAGAATAGTTGTGAAAACTATCATTGTTCTGATATTTGCTTTTCATTAGAGATAAGACTGTCGTAATTTTGGAGTCCTTGTAACTCCTTGAATTTCTTCTGATCTCTGTATGAACCCTGCTTATATCTTTTACTCAACAGCATTGTAATGTAGCTAGTGGTTGAGGTTTGAATTATAGTGAAAATAATATATGTACGATTTGTTTCTAGATCTGTCTTTTGGAAAGGCATTCTGTGTTTGATTTATTAGATTAGTTTCATGATATGGCTTCTGAGTTACCATTTAAGTTTTTTTTTTTTAAGTAAAGATTATTTATTTGCATCATTTATTCTGAAGGAATGTTTTTATTTTCATGTAACATTATACAGACCTGCCAACTTGTACGGTTTCGCCGTACAGTGTACGGTATTTTACTCGATCGTACGGTTGTACGGACAAGCGTTAAAATCGTACGGTTGCGTAATCATTTATAGTTCGTTTTTTTTTAAAAAAATAAAGAAAATAAAATTAACAGCATGCTTAAAGTCACAAATTCAAAGGTTTACAAGATTTTAAATACTAGTTAGGAAACTCATCACAAAAAAACGAAACCCTGACATGTTTTAATCTGGTTGGTATTGAGAGCCGATCGCGTGACGCTAAAACAATCGTTAGCCAATGAGAGTGAGTATGCGCCTCGTCGAAATTAGCCAGTGGGAACGCTGATGTAGGAGATCACATGGCCGGTAATCACAGACTAAATTAAGAGCGCTTTTTGGCAACGGTAATGTTTTTGTTTACAATTTGTTGCTCATGGATTGCAGCGTGATTTTGTTTTATTTGTAAAAATGCCACCTAAAGTTTACAATCAAACTTTTTTAGAATCTTATTCTAAAAGCTTTCCTTGTATAATTAAGTGTAACAAATCGCAGCACTATGCCTTTTGTAATGTTTGTGGACTAGATTTCAAAATAGCACATGGCGGTAAAAGCGATATTAATGATCATATACGCACAAAGAGACACAAGGATTTAGCGGAATGTGTTAATAAAAATGAAAACATCAGTAAGTATTTTGCGTCTGGAAGTGATGACGATGTAATACGGGCTGAAGTGTATTTTACGTCTTTCATTGTCGAGCACAATCTACCTATTAGTGTCGCAGATCATGCAGGTCCATTATTTAGGAAAATGTTCCCTAAAAGCGATGTTGCTAAGAAGTATGGTGCAGGACGAACAAAAACTGCTGCTATTATTTCAAAAATAGCTGATGTGAAGAAAGCTTCAATTGTTGAATCTCTTCAAAAGCAAATGTTTGCTGTTGCTACTGATGGTAGCAACGATACAGATGCGCAACTTTATCCCATCGTTGTATCTTACTTCGACGCAAATGCCGGTGAAGTCAAGGTATCGTTGCTTGCCGTGCCGACTTTAGATTTAAGCTCTACAGGACAGAACATAGGTAATTTGGTGTTAAAAACTTTGAAATTAAAAAATATTCCTTTGGAAAATTGTTTAGCACTTAGCTGTGATAATGCTCCAGTGATGGTTGGCTCAAAGAATGGTGTTGCCGCTGTGATTAAGACAGCAAATCCAGAAATTTTTGTTGTTGGCTGTCCTTGCCATTTAGTACACATTGCTGCTGAAAGAGGAGCTGCTGCTTTACCTATATCAGTTAGTGATGTTTTGGTTGATATTTTTTTTTACTTAGAGAAGAGTTCTAAAAAGAAACTTGAACTTAAAGCTTTGCAAATTTTACATGACGTTGATACACATAAAATTTTGAAACATACTTGCACAAGATGGCTCTCTTTGGGTAGATGCTTAATGAGACTTCTGGAACAATGGGATCCTCTGTGTAGCTTTTACAAGGATCAAATAAATCGAAAGAGCAAATGCCATAGTCTTAATGACTATTCCATACCATTAAAAATATCTGCAAATGACAACAAAGTGGAGAATGCACATATTAAAAAGAAAAGGCCTTTAGAAATAGAAAAATCTGTGAAGAAATTGAAGGTAGGTAATTTCTCTAATAGTTCATTAAAAACTTCTGAACAAAAATCAGAAATGGGAAATCCTGCAAAGAAATTAAAAGCTGGTAATTGTTCTAAAAATTCTTCACCGAAATCTTCTAAACAGGAATCTGTTTTGACTAGGGAAGAACAAATGCTTCTATTTCTTTCATCAGATATCTGTAAAGCTTATTGTTTGTTTCTAAATTATATCATCCCAGTTTTTGAAAGAAGCTTAATTACCTTACAATCTAATGAGCCAAAAATTCATATTTTGAATTCTTTATTATTAGATTTATTAAAAGATTTTGTCTCAAAATTTATAAGAGCAGACATTATTAAAGGTTCTTCCCTGATGGACATTAACTTAGTGTCAGAGAAGAATCATAAATTGGATGATGATATTATAATTGGTAGTGCTGCTTCCAAGTTAATATCAGTCTTAAAAATGGAAGATAAGCAACTCTTCTATAGTAATATAAAAAATTATTATATTGCTGTCTGCAACTATATACGGCAGAAATTTCCCTTGAATAGTGAGTTTTTATTATCCGCTGAAGTTGCAGATGTTGATAAATTACCTTCAAAAAGATTCAAGGATGTTGATTTCTTCTTGAAAAAATTTCCATCGATGTGGATTAATGACAATGTTGAAGAAACTGAAGATATGAAAAGAGATAAACTTTTAGAGGAATTTAGTGATTTGCAGATTACTGATTTACCTTCTGTGATTAAACAGGAAACAAGGATGGACAAAAAATGGGATGCAATTTCTAAAATAACATCCAATGATGGATGTTTCAAGAAGTACAGTAGAATAGCAAAAATCATGGTAGCTATATTAAGCATACCTCACAGTAATGCAGAATGTGAAAGGGTATTTAGCATAGTAAAAAAAAATAGAACACAGTTCAGAAATTCTTTGTCTGATAAATCTCTAGAGGACATTCTGATTGCCAAAACCACGCAAACTGGATGTTGTTATGAGCAGACCTTCGATAAAGGATTCTTAAAAGCAGCTAAGTCTGCTACATATGAACTTTTTAAAGCAATAATTGTTTTTAATTAAGTCTATTTAATTTTTTTCCTTTTTGTATTAATCTAGAAATTTAATTTTTAAATTGTGATTAAGTGTAAATATGTGTTTAAACAATTGTATAATAAAATACTCAAGATTTAAAAAATGTTTTTATTGTTTTCACAATGAATTTTTAAAAGAAAATAATTTATTCAAAATTGACAAGTGTATTTAGTAACAGATCTTAATTTTGTGTAAAAAGGTCCTATAATAACACTTTCTGTATAACACTATGTCGAGTAAAACACTAACTCAGAATTGTAAGGTCGTGCAGATTACAATGTTGGCAGGTCTGATTATATTTAGTTTTACTTCAACTATTGTGTGCAACTGGCATAATCATAAATACAGACCAGATGGTCATTATAACCTTCATTAATAAAGTTAAAGTGTTTTGTATTTATATGAGGATACACCATAGTATCTACTTTTGACTCTTAAGGGCGATCATTTCATCTATTTTGCTGCTTTGTTTCTGAGATGATTTTCTATACTTCATTAGGAAGTTTAGATGGCTGTTAGATTATTTCTAAGGTGCAAGTACATACTTGATGATGAAACTAGGAGTTACCGTTTGAATCATAATGAAAATAATGTATTTTGCGGCTTTGTTTCTGAAAGAGTACTATTTAGGAATGTCATATATACTGTTATATTTACACTTTCATGTGTAAATATAACCCAAATACACCCAATCCATTCTCTAAATAGTCATTTTTTTTCTTGTGCCCTGTTACAAGCTCACCAGTGTATCATGAAGAGATGTCAGGGTTCTCCTGTCATTCACTGTGAGTGGGTCAATAGGAAGAGTTGTGATAATTGGGGAAATAAAGGCTCTGATTAATTTTAAAATAGATACCATGACTGAAATTCTGTGTAGTATTTCAGCAATTTAGTTGTTTGTCAATTGAATTGTTATAATTATTTGTGATGATGACAATAAATCCATTCTCTGATTCTATTCTTCTATCTAACACCCTGTTATACACTGTAACAGCCCATTAGTGTTTGACAGAGGAGTTTCAGGGTTCTCCTGTTATTTTCTTTGTCCAGCACCTTGGGTGGGTGAATAAATTAGTTGAAGAACAGATATGAATGAATGTAAGGCTCTGATTATGTTTAGGAAATAGCCAAATAGAAGTTTTGAGTATTATAGTATTCATTACATTTTGTTCTATTAATTAGCATGAGTTTCATCAAAGTTTGTAGGTTACTATGAAACTAAATTGGTTCTCTGCATCTCTATTAGCTAAGTTTAAAATAAGTATGGATGTTTCATATTATGTATATTTTGAGTATGTTAATTGTTAAAACTTTTTAAAAAAGAGCTATAGTAAAGTAAAGCCCTTAGTTCTTGCTCTGAAAAAACAATTTATGCTTTTTTCTTTTTTTAATAAAAAAAAATTCCTTGTATAGTCATAAATTATGGTATTCATTATGTGTGATTTTTATAGTGAGAGCAATATATTTCTGCATATATGCTGATTGAAAATAAATGGTGCAAACTTTCTTTTTTTAGATACCTAGTTTTAACGACATCTGGTGGTATTATGGACCATGAAGAAGCTAGAAGAAAACATCTTGGAGGGAAAATTCTAGGATTTTTCTTTTGAATGTGTATTATAAAAAAATAAATATTAAAAAAAAGCTTACCTCTTCTTTTTTTTTTTAAATTTGTCTTTGATTATATTTATTTTTAAAAAAATAGTCATCTTTTGCACCATGCAAAAATAATCTGCTTGTTCTGCAAATCACTGTACTAAATTTATACAGCTACATAATGACAAAAAAAAATTGTGTATCCCATTTGTCTTTAAAAGGTTAGGCTTTCATTATCTATGGAATGGTGAATCCTTTTATGCATTTATTTCTGGTCGATTTGTTGTTAATTTGCAGTTGGGTGTGGTAAAAATTTTGATCTAAGGTTTTAAAAAAAATTCATAGATCTTTCTGGCTTAAATGTATGATGAAAGTGCAGCATTGTTTAATAATTTGAATAACTATTGCATATTTAAACAGTAAGCTTTTTTTTATTTAGGATTTGTGAATATAATAGTCAGTAGATAAAAAAAATTTAAGGTCAGTTGGGTTAATACACATTAGAGAAGCATATATATATGTGATACTTAGTATTTAAAATTATCATATATTTTTAAGTAAGTTAATGCATCATGATATTAAATTCTATCAGTATTACTTTTTCAAAATATCAAATGTTATAAAATATCTAGTTTCTTTTAAAGAGAGATAATTTAATCTTATATTTATGTATTTAGCACTAGATTGCAGCACCATTTAAGAAAGCTTGTTGCTAGATCCATAGTAAGATTTTTTTTTTTTTAAATTAAGTATCTCTGCTCACAAAATATAAAAAGTAATAAGCAAGAATGAAATTAATGAATTGCATTCGTATGAACATTAAACATATATTAACCAGCCAAAAAAAAAAGTTATTGTATTGTTAAGTGTTGAAACGTATAGTATTAAGTAATTCTTCACAGCAAAATCCATTTTTAACTTTTCATGTTAAACTTTGGCAGATAAGTTCATTTTTTATTAACAAGCAAAATTGCATTAAAAGATTTCCAACTGTCATTGTAATTGTTAATTTTCGTTGTAATGCGATAGTCATGAACAATTATTTTTGTCCGCTAACAATGGGATCACTCTTTTTGGGCTAAATGAACAGGTTTCTCTTTGGTAGCAGCATGCAAAAAACTAAACCTTCTACCTTGCATGAATTGTAGTTATAAGGTCATCTGTTTTTTGGTAATCTGTTGTGATATACCCGTGATTACAGATAAGTTGTAAAAAGTAATTTTAGAATATATCCTGCAGTTTAAACACGTGAAAATTTAGTTGAGTGACTCTAAAAAGTTCTTTTATCATTCGTTGCATAAAAACAGATTTATTATAAATCTCAAATTGTAATTTGATGGTACATGCATCAACAAATAAAGTAATTATTCACCATCAATTTAGTTTTGAAAATTAGAAGATTATTTCAGTTCCCCTTCCAGTTATGTTGGCATAATGATTCACCTCACTTACTTAAAGTATCAGATAACTTATCAATCACATAGGCCCCTAATGGAAATGCGCATAAGAAAAAGCAATTAGAAAGAGAAATTATTGACTAACAAGTACACACAGTAGGTCTTGATTCAATAAATAAATCAAGTGCTGACCCCTTTTTGAAAAATAAAAGGAACAAAAAAAAATTTTAAATGTTACTTATTTTATCTTTTTCTAAGTTTTCAAATTAGTTTCATTCTTTGATTAGATTTGAAGTATTAAGAGTTGTTTATTGCTATCACATTCAATTCCTCGAATCTTTTTTTACCAGCCCTTTCAGATAATGAATCTAAAATTTAAGATAATTTGAATTTTATAGATTTTGTTTTGCCTAAAATCACATTTTTAGCTAAAGATTATCTCAAACATATAGCACATTTTTCTTTAAATTTTAGAAAAATGATTTCTTAGTTTATTCCAGAGGTTTGCTCAGGTAAGATGATTTATAATTAAATGCTATCGAAATGCAAGTAAAATTTTTAGTCATTTGATGAAAAACCCATATTTCTATTAATAATTGATTACAAATGAGAGTATATATCCTCTATTTAATTATCAGAAACAGGATCTTCCTCCATTTAGGAGTGACGACACCACCTATCTATCAATAAAGGATCTTTGCAATAGATGTTAATCCATATTAAGTCTAAATGAGTACTCAAGACCTGCCAACTCTCCTGCTGTTAGGAGTCTACTGCTTTTGCCTCAAATCTTCGTCCTCCTGACGTCAGGATGTTTTTTTCTATTTAGTGCACGATAGAGGAAGGGAAGAAAAAAAAGCGATCTTCCGCACTTAGGATACAATCCCTCTTTTTCCTTTGCCTATTGATTCAAATTTAGTGATTGGTACCAAAACTAAAGAAATTGTTAATACTTTATGCAGTGGTGACCAACAGATTTTTTATTCTGCTGTCAGAAATTATTTTGTTAAATGTTGCAATTATATTTTTCAAAAATGAAATTTTAACTAATGCTGAAGTAGTTAATTTAGAAAATATTTCCAATGCTTCTTTTTCTAGTATTAAGTTTTTCATTGATAATTTTCCTGTGTTGGTCAAGGTGTTAGGTCAAAATGATACTCATTCATATCTTGATACTCTGGAATCACAATTCTGTGCTCTTCAATGTGATGCAAATTCTCAAATGTCATTATCTACTGGTAGGGTAGGATAGACATGAAGTGATCAAAAGTAGGTTCTCTAAAGGGAAATGCTTATTCTGTGTAAGCTAAGTTTAGGCATGCTGTGTTTAACTATTCCACACAGCAATGCAACATGTGAAAGAATATTTAGCCGTGTTACCAAGATACAAACTCGGTTTTGATCTTCATTAACGACGCAAAACTTCAGAAACTTAATGACAATTAAGGAAAATCAAAAAGAGTTATGCTTCCAAAGAGATTTTGATAATAGTTTTTTAAATAATGCTAAATCAGCAACTTTAAAACAGTAGCAGTTAAAAAAATAAAAAAAAGAATTGTATTCATTATTGATATATTTTGTTAATTTTGAACCTCTTCCTAAATTTTAAAAAATCAAAAGATGTGTTTTGATATAATTCTAAGGAACCTTTTATTTTATAGTAAGAACACATATCCTTATTAGTCAGAATCTTATTGTGATCTATTTTATGTAATGTAAATAATATATTTTGAAATAAACTTCTTGTAAGAAATGTGAATCAGGTTTAATTTTCAATATTGCGCTATGTCNTCTTTTTTTTTTTTAAGGTTGGCAGGTCTGGTACTCATTTTCAATGATAGTTTAGCACAATTTCAATATGAAGTACAAATACATTTTGTTCAGATATATTCAACTATTAAGTTATGAAATAAAAGTGCAGCTTCAAATAAAATAAAAACCTATGAACTCTATCTCCAATTCAGTACCCCCAGAGGCATTGATTTGTTGAGAGGACTGTGACCCCCGACAGATTTAATGTGTACCAGGCACCGTTTAATCCACACGGTATCCTCTGTCAGTGGGATTCAAACTCTCGAACATGAACGCAGCAGCCAAACATAGGATTTAATGTAAAATTTTTTATCCTTCATATTCTTTTAATAGCAATAATTTAGTTGCAAAACATTGCATTTTATTTTAGTTAAACATTCAGTGACAAAAATATTTTCTTGGAAAAAAATTGCGCCAACAAATCAGATTTTTGTTTTCCTTCCATTTTTTGTATAAATTTAAATGAATTATAAAAAAGTACCCTTAGAATAAACACATATCCGAATATATGAACAATTATTAAGAGCGTGTTAATTTTTGTGTTACTATTTTATGAGAGCAATTTTAATAATTGAGTTAATTCATTCTTTACAAAAAGAACAATTGCATAAAGTTACTTTAAATATTAGTCTTAAACAATTTATATTAAATTAAGATATAAGTATTAAAAAGTTAAAGCTTAATGATATACTGGCAATATATATTTATTCATATATATATTTAAATTAATTTGATTAAAGGAATGGACCAACATAAAATAAGTAATGTATGAAATATATAAGTTTAAAGGAATTTGCCAAAATTTTCTGATGATACTATTTTATAGATAATATTCAGCTGGAAAGTTATTTATTTATTTTTTTTTTCAAATGAAGAAATAAACTGCAAGCCTTTGATTGCCCTGTTAAACAAAAATAAGAACTATATCACTATTTTGACCAAAGTGACTTTGTCTTGTTTCTGCTTCGCTCTTAGGAGAAAATCACATTAAGTTATAATAAAGAAAAGGTCTATATAGGCTAATTTTCTTCAAAATATTTTATTTATTCTCTTCAGAATGAACAACAAAATGTTTCTTTAAATTACATTTGTGTCTGAACGTTTTATCACACACCTTACATGAATAAGGTTTTTCTCCAGTATGAACTAGACAGTGTTGAGCTAAGTTGGTTTTAGTCATGAAAGATTTATTGCACACATTGCATGAAAAGGATTTTTCTCCATAATGAACAAGATAGTGACGATTCAAGCTATTTCTTTTTGAAAATGTTTCCGCACACACAGAACATGAATAAAGTTTTTCTCCAGTATGAGAAAGATAATGCTGAATTAAATGAGTTTTTAATTTGAATGATTTGTCACACATACTACATGCAAAAGATTTTTCGCCATAATGAACAAGATAGTGACGATTTAAATTATTTCGCTTTGCAAAAGTTTTATCACATACATTGCATGAAAAGGGTTTTTCTCCAGTATGAACAAGATGGTGCTGAATTAAAGTAGTTTTAGCCTTGAAAGATTTGTCACACACGTTACAAGAAAAAGATTTCTCCCAATTATGAACAAGAGAGTGACGATTTAAACTATTTTTCTTTGAGAATGTTTTGTCACACACACAACATGAGTAAGATTTCTCTCCATTATGAGCAATAGAATGTTTATTAAAATTATCTTTCTCAGTGAATATTTTTTTACATACATTACAAGAAAATAGTTTCTCATCATTGTGAATGGCTAAATGTCTAATTAAATTACCTCTCTGCGCGAATTTTTTATCACACATATTGCATGAGAATGGCTTCTCTCCGGAATGAATAAGATTGTGTGCATTTAATGCAGCTTTCTCGATGAATGTTTTNTTTCATTATAGGTGGATATTTCCATATCGTGATTATTTAAACCGACTCACTGGGATTTTTACACATTACTTAAAAAATATTATCTTGTAGATTTTTTTTAATTACTTCCGAAAAAATTAATTTCTTAAATTTATTTAAATCATAGATACCGTTACTTAATTATGATGTGAATGTAGCTCAGAATGGGAAAGTTAAATGTCTCACAGCTTAACAAAAATAGACGAACGACAGAAAATATGAAAAAAGAACTTTGTTTCTGATTGATACTTTGAAAAGCTTTAGGCTGCTTATTTTTGTAGGTAAAAGATACTTGCCTCAATTGATCGTGCTTACTACTGAAATTTGATACAGAGGGCGCTACGCTAGTTTCGATAACAGAAGCATTCTATCAGAATGTGTTACACAATAGAGTTAAACATAAAGTGACATATTTTTTGTTAAATTTTTTTTAACCAAATAATTCAATCAACTATCTTAATGAGTTGATTTGGATAGAAAATAATCGATTTGATGCATCCGAAAAAAATGAAGGATTGGTAATTAGTTTCGTTTATAAAAAATACTTTCGACTTTTATAGAATTACGATTTTTCTGTTTATTATCATTTGATTCGATCATATTTAATTAAAAGATAAATATTTTGTAGTAATATTGTCATTGTTCTTAATACAATCATAAATTAAAATATGTATGATGAATTTTATTTGTCAATTTTAAAACATTTTTCCACCTCAAGTCCTGCATACTGCCTCATCGTGGCGGGGTGGTGTCACTGGGTGGAATGGGCGTCGGGAGTTTAATCTCCTGGTAGGGCCACCCTAGGCGAGAAGGCCATTCCACTATGCCCAGCTAAAGTATGCAGGTGAAGGAGCTGAGTCAGCCTTCTGCCTTTTGGTGCTCCGGCCTTCATTGATCACAGAAGCTGCACTTCTTCCACATCTATGACTTCGGAAAACAATTAATGGTTCAAGAGTTTTCCCTGTTTGCACTAAGTGTAACGACCAACAAGCTACTCCTGAACATATACTTCAATGCCTAAATATCTCTAAAGTGGACCTCTTTTCAGATCCACTTTTTGTTACAGACTTTCTCAGAGTCTCTGGAGTCATGGACTTGGTTTAGCTCCGCTAACCATGTGGGCCAGCAACAACAACAACAACAAAACATTTTTAACTTTGCAGAAATAATTTACTTATTTGTAATAAGAAGAATTTTTTAATGCAAAAATTTTAATGCTAGGTCGTAATACCTTTTTTAAGATATCTAATACTGTACCAGGTAGACCCCAAAATAACCACTTGCCACCCGACACATGGCGTGTCTACAAAAAAGTGGCGATTTAAATTAAATAAACAACTGATCACTCTTTCCACCTTTTTTCTGAAAATTGTTTAAAGATAAAAGTGCATCAATGCAGGAAGAGACACTGGAAAACAAAATTTTCTCTAAGATGACCAATATCTCCTTTCAAAATTTTGTTCATTCGAAATCCATCAATTTGTGGTGGAAAGATTTATATACTAGAAGGAGAGTTTTTTTTTTTTTTTTGACAATTCATATTAAATGTATTTTGTCACCCCAAATAATTTTAAATAAAGTTTCTTAAAGTCAATGTGTTTAACCAAATTTTGTCATATATTTATATTATTTCTATTGTGGAAAGAATTTCTTACATTCGTAGATCATTTCTGATATGAATATTTTTTTTTTTTAAATTTCCCAAAAATGTCTTTTAAATAGAAAAGACCTATCGATATCAGTCACCGATCTTGTATTAAGTATTTTTGAGTATTTATTATATATTGAAAATATTGTATTTAACTTCTTTTTTTCGTCTTAGATTATTTCATTATATAAAAATGTATATTTAATAATTTCCTCAATAAAAAAAAAATTTTGTCTAAAAAGGCATAACACATTAAGCTTATTAGCTTCCTTGAAATTCTAATTGTAAAGTATTATAATGTCTATACTAGGAAAGAAATGAGAGGGAACATCTTAGTTTATTCATCTGGGTTAATATGATTGTCTAAATCTGGGTTAATATGATTGTAAATCGCCGAATCAACTAACAACCCATTGCGCCATGGCTTTGTCAGTGACATCTACACTTAAACTTCATTTTGTGTGTCATTTATTCAAGCTCTTCAATTATAAAATTTTATTTACGTAGTAAGAGAATTAAATCCTTGTAAACGTATAATTAAAACTAGGGGGCTCAGCCCCCTGCTCGCTACGCTCGCCAACCCCCAGAACGGCTTCGCCGTTCCATTGCATATTGCTTCGCAATCTTATAAAAACATTTTAACAAAGTTAAATTTTAAAATAAAAATGCCAGATATTGAAATCAATTACTTAATGAAATTTATACACTTCTCTGCCCCCTTCACAATTTGATTATCTTTTCTTCATGTAGCTGAGAAATTTGGAGCTGTAGCAGAGAATATATCTCAATAAGAAATGCTTTCCCGTTTAGAATTCCGCCATTCATTTCTTTGACGTCTGCCAGAGATATTTCGACGCCTGATAGCGGGCATTTTATTTAGGCAGCANTTTAATTTGTAATGAATTGAAGACAGAAAAAATTATTTTACCGTAATATACACATCTGTAACAGCAAGTGATCATGAAATTGTAAGTTATGTTGTTGGTAATAGAAAGGTAAAAATTATTGAGAAATTGTTCTTCAAATGCTTGGCGTGTTCTGCTTCAATGTTTGGCATGTTCTGGTTAGTTTTTTCAAGTTCTTCAGCTGTTCCTTAGGGAAATTTTGATTTTTATTTGCTGTTCAGAAAATGGCGTCCGTCATGGTCGATGATTTTGATGGAACTAAATGAAAACGTGATAAAGTAATGTCTGATATTTACAGGCTCCCGCTAGAGGGCGTACTCGAGCGTTGCGATCGCGAATTAAGTATTTTTGTTCATTTATTATATTTAATATTTATTAAAAAATATGGTATTTAACTTTCTTTTTCGTCTCAGAGAATTTCATTATATAAAAATGCATATTTAATAATTTCCTCTAAAAATATTTTCTTTTTTTTTTTTGTCTAAAAAAACATAACACATTAAGCTTATTAGCTTCTTTGAAATTCTAATTGTAAAATATAATAATATCTATATGAGGAAAGAAATGAGTGGAAACATTTTAGTTTATTCATCTGGGTTAATGTGATTGTCAAAATCTTCGGTTATGCTAATAGTGTAAATCACCGAAACAATTAACAACCCATTACGCCATGGCTTTGTCAGTGACAGCTACACTTGAACTTCATTTTGTGAGTCATTTATTTTTTGTGTGCGTCAGTAAGTTGTTGGAGTACGTAGAGATCAAGGGTGCACGGTATCGATTCTTGTTAAACTGTTCTATCTTAAAATGCTCGACTTCGCGCGTATGTTGTCGGACTGCCGAAATAGAGAAACCACCCCCTCTGCAGAGAATCAAAATTGTGTTGTCCCGTCTTCAGGTCATCAACAGTGGTATGTTTCCCAGAACGTCAGCAGCAGCCTAATATACAGCTCTATTGCGTATAACAAACCTACCCAAAGATATCAAGAGTATAAAATCCTCCATTTTCAGAATCACTATTTTCAAGCGTAAATGCGAATCAAACATGTATGTGCTGTTCGCCTTACATATAATTTCTCAGCAGTCACATGCAGTGTGAATGACCACTTAATTTTTTTTTCTGCATTAATGACATTATCCTGTTTTAAAGTTGATTTTTGCTTTTATTTTAGCCCAAAATGATTTTTTGATAAAAATAATTAATAAACAAAATTTGAGACGTTGTTGTGTTAGTTTTCTTTCTTTCCTTTTCTTTCTTTCTCATTTTTTTTTTTTTTTTTTTTTTTTTTTTTTTTTTTTTTTTTTTTTTTTTGCTAAGTTGGCTGATTATTTCGACAATCATGGATGCAAAATTGCAATTATGTTAAATATTATCAAGCTCTTCAACTATAAAATTTTATTTACGTAGTAAGATAATTAAATCCTTGTAAATGTGTATAATTGAAATGTGAAGGAGAAAGTTTCTTTTACTTATAATATTGCACAAATAGAAACAAAAAAAAAATTATCCACTCTAGTAAATATTCCTTCAGTAATGAATGTTTCATAGTTAAAACCATTTTTCTTTTTTAATTTTATTGGAGGATGGATTTTTTCTCTTACAGCAGTTACAATTCTGTAAGCTTGCATATCACTTACATGAACTTGAGTTTTACTTATGATCATTTAAATTAAATATCTTATATTATAAAGTAAGTATCTCCTTTAGTAGTTGGTATAAAATGATATATGAATTATACGTAAGAAGTTTAATCATATTTGGTTTTGTATAGTAAAATAAAGGTTAGTTTGTATGTTTCATTAAGGCATTTATTTTTTACTGTGCTGTAGTACATAAAACAATTTTAAATATTTCGTTTATAATAATATTTTTAAAATTTTGAAAACCCCTACTAACTCTGATGGAGCGCAAGCTGTTGGCAGTCAACAGACGATTTCTACTCAAATCGTTACGAATTATGAAGATTGCAAAACATTGTAAATTGTGTTATAAATTTTTTGCTCTTTAACTCCAGATTAAAAACAAAATATAAAAAAATAAAGTAAAAAATCTGATAAAATTGGAAGGTTTCTTAATTGTTTCATATCTTTCGATTTTTTTAATTAATAGTATTTGTTGTTTAACAAAATGAGGCATATCCAGGCATTTTTCTGCAGACAAGTTACACGTCAGTAATATTTTGTTATTTCTTTAAAAGTTGAAACGCAATTTTATCAATTTTTTTCTCACTTTTTCCAATGTTTTATTATGCCCCTTAACTTTCCTGAAGTTGGGGGGGGGGGCATTAATTTGAGCGACGGAATAAAATTGTAGTTTTAGAATTATATTTCATTCAACTATTTATGCATTTAAAGCAAACCGTTGTAATATTTTTTCGCATGAATATTTATTTTTCATAAAATAGACAAATAAGAAAGAAGTAAGCAAGTTATTAAATAATTTGAATCTTCATTCTTCGGAAGAATGTGCTCGAATTAAAATTTTTAAAATCACAAGCTACCCCTGTTCTTGCCAAGAACGTCTTAGAGTAGCCCTGATTGTGTCGAAAATTAAAATATCTATGATAATTTCGAATATTTTTTTTAAAAGAAAGCAATTTAATAAGATAGTGACTTTAACCAATGATTGCAAAGTGTAAGACACATGAATGATAAAAATTGAATTTAATACTTTCATTATAGGAATTCACAAGGTAATTTCAGTGCTGATACAGATCAATCTTTCCGTTGCACATTTATTTATCTACACTTTTATATTTGTCAATGAAGAAAACTTCAAGTTTTTCTTTTGCAATCATGAATTTTCTCCGTCTGATCTTGCCTAACCATACCATGAAGGATTTCCACAATCGATATCTTTGGAATGAAGGCATCTGAAACAAAATGCGGTTATATAGAACTTTAATGAAATAAATCTTGCTTTTTTTTTTTAAGTCAGAATGTAATGGGTGTGTAAATTTTCATTTTTAAAATTTAACAGCCAGTTCATTTACTTTAAGTTTCGTTATCTTATTTTGAGCATCAACTCGACTGTTTCTCTGCTTGAAAAGAAACATTGTTATTCATGTTAGAAAGCAGTTCAGCTCCTATGATGCTTATTGCCCTCTCATTGATTGTGGTGTGGTTTGGAGAGAGTTTATAGAGGGAGGAACCAACTCAGGCTCTAGCGCTATTCACGTTGTTCAAGATCCAAATTACGTGAGTTCGGCCTTCTCACTTACTCCCCCGTCCCAAGCTATATCCTCAATTTTTAAAGTTTAAAACAGTCTACCCATCTATGCCCAAGTTTGCTTCTCATAACTTTAGCTAAATTATTAGCCTTAATTTTTTTTTTCTGTAATATTGTTCTCATTCTTACATATTGCATGAAAAACCTATTTTATTGCTTGAATTTAAGAATTTCATTAAGATTCAATAAAAAAATTTACCAGCAGAATAGTTCTTAATATCTCTTTCTCATAGATCCTCGCAGATTTATTTATTTTGACATTGTCCATGTTCCAGATGGATAGACCTTATTGATTGTTTATAGAGCAATAGCTTAGTGTATATCTTTTAATTAGATTTAATTTAATTTCTTAGTCCAAAAATCATTGATTAGCCGCAGTGATTCTTCTCTAGAGTATTAATAACTATTTCAAATTCGGAAGGGCCAATTTCTAGATGCATTTTGCAATTTATTTCTTTAAAATAGTTCATGTAAACCGTAAAAAACTGTGACGTAATGCGTATCTAAATTTGGTGTCGAAAATCTAAAAAGAAAATCGCGTGAATGATAACTCTATTTTAAGTTAATACCGAAACAAGTATCCATACACATTTTAGAGGGTTTTAAATACCGGTTATAAATTGTTAACTAAATGTAAACAATAACAAGTTTCCTAAAAGTGGAAGAAATTCCAAAAACTTTCGGTCTTTTTTAAACTTAAAGAATTTTTGTTTCTGTAGAACGTTCAGTTGCGAACAAGACTTCAAGCTTTTCGTACTCGATAGTAAACAATTTACCATTGTCACCTGAAGGTTTCCAAACGTACAAAAAAACTAGCTGAACGAGTCCATGAATGGAGTAAATGCATTTGAGCTTGGTGTAAGCTTTGTCTATGGATGATTAACCGTGTAAAGCTAAGCACAGATGGCGCTAGGGGTTAAAATTTGTCGTAAGACTTCCTGGTTAACACTTCTGATTGATTTTTACGTCTTAACTTTTACAAAAGGTACTAATGATTTTAGCTGGTAAAAACGATAGTTATGCTCTTATATGGAAATTCACATAAATCTATTAGCTTTATTAAATAACTTTATAATATTTCATTTCTACCTGCTTCGTTTAGGCCTAGTTCGAATTCATCTTAATATCCTATATGCTGTGAGTATTTTTGATTTGCAAACTAATTGTGCTTTAAGAATTAATGTAGAAATGCAACCTAAATTAAATTATTGATTATTACTTTATAGTATGTTCACTAAAATAACCTTACCGACTCTTATATTGTATCATATCTTACTGTAATTATAAATTTTATTTTAACTGAATATCAAAAACAATGGCAGATACTTTACACCGAGTAGTATTAAAGAACAGGAACCAAGAGTTATGTAAGGTGTTTTTCTACATCACTTTGGTGTAAAGTTTTTGATCCCATTTTTGTGTTGGTTAGATATAATAAAATTCTTTAAAATAGTATATTTGGTTTCATTTTGAATAATTGCCTTTGTTTTCAGCGTCACGAGGGCAGTAGAATTTTTATCGTCTGCAAAAGTGTCTTGTCTTCCATCCTGTCAAATACATTCTCTTTTGCACTAGTTTCATAAGCTCACCTGACCAATAATTAGACAATTTTAGAAAAATGGACCACAAGTCCGGAGCCCATGGTGGGTCTATGATGTTGCAGAGTGTTTTTCTTATTATGGATTGGGCCAACTTGCTGATACAATCACTTAATAAAAATATACTTATTTTATTCTGGTTGCTCATTTGTTGTCTTTCAGTTTACTTCTATGTAATGAAAATGGTGTTTATATGCCTATTAATACCCTATTTTTCAAAATGCAACGAAGAAATTCAATGAGCTTGCAGAATTTTCGGCTGCTTTTATATGCACTCACGAATCTTATGACAGCTCAATAGGTCTACAAAATCACCTAACTTAAAACCAGTAGCTCGTCAATGAGCTTTTATATTCTGGACCCAGCTATTTAAGAAAATGGACATATCACGTACTTGATTACGTTTTTTGAACTTCTCTAATAAATATTGTTTTTAAAAAAATAAAATAAAAAGTAAAGTAATAATAATAACAGTAAAAGATAAACTAACTGATCCAAATAAATCCACAATGAAAATGCGTCTATTTGCCTAAGCCATGGAATTTACCTATTTGCTTTTTTGAAGTTAAGATATTCGTACAGTTCTTTTACAGTCAACAGTTCTTTTTAGAAGGTTGTCACGGGTCCATGACAAACTTGTAAAAATAATAGTGGTATTAAATTGAAGATGGAGGATATTATGTTTTTCAAAACCACTTTATCGTTTAGTTTACTGATTAGGAAGATATGCATAAAAAAAATTGTAATATACCTAGGCAATTCAACACAGAAGTTCGTTAATTTGCCCCGTAATGATTATGCTTAGCTTTTAAAAAAGCAATCAAAAGTAAGCACGAAATTCCTTGTAATTTTTTTAAAATTTAATTGAAATATTAAAAGGACATTTTGAGCTGTGACAGTCTTCTTACACTTACGTCGAGCTGTGTCCAGAATTAAAAGCTCATCGACGATTTATTTGCAGTTGGTGACAAAATGGCAGTTTCTTGAACTTGATTACTCAATTTACCTCTTTTAATTTATTATAAAGCTCATATTCCACTTCAAATCTGTCCAAAGGCAAAAAATCCGCATCATCATTGTAAAACTCCACCAAACCATTCGGACTAATCGATACATAGTTAGATTTATCTAAATCGTTATAATGACAGATTCTGAAAAGACAGAATTCATAATTAGTTGCAGTTCTACGCCATTTTTATAATCAGCATTATGGTTCAACAAAAGATTCTAAGATTCGTGAATTAATGGCTACCAACTCAACTCCCAACAGCAACAAAAATCGCATCTTATTTGTTAAAAAGAATTATTTTCGTGCGACCAAAAACCCTTCGAAGAACAGCCTTAATCGTCATCAGATAATCTTAACGATGGCAAAATTATATTATATTCACGGTATTATATTCTAGGTGAACCGCTTTTCTAGGTGGGCAGAACTAAGCAACTTCCGGTAAGGACAGAAATAAGCTCCAGTTGACTTTGGGTGATGACGTCACTTCCGCCGCACGGAGAGCGGCGCTTACTACTCCCTGCATACGGTGTAATTCAGTACAAAGATTTCAAACTTGGAGGAAAATAAGGTTCCATATCATAAGGATTGGGAAGCGCATAATTAAGATTTTATATTTAGTCACATTTCAAATGGTAGCGAAACATATGATATCGCGTAGCAGTCTTTGGGGATTGGCTCGCGTCAGAGAGCTTGAAGAGGAGCCCAATAGTAATAGCGATTTCAACATTGAAAACAAAGCGTTCTCTTGTGACGTCATTGACAATCTTTCATTTGATTCGACAACTTCGACGGCTTCGTTGTGGATTTGAACATACTGCTTGTATAAATGCATTCTGCCAGTAAAAACACCTTAGTAAGATAAAATTTTACAGTTATAACATAAATTTACGAAACTGTTTACTTGAAAGGCGGGACTTCTCCTCAAAATTATATGGTAAATGACCACGAATTGAAAAAATTTTGAAAAACTCAATTTTGAAAATCGTTTATCCAAAGATAATTCAATGCAAAAAATTAACTTTCAGTAAATAGTTATTACTTTTTATTAATTTTATTTAGTAATAGTCGAAAAAAATTTTAATTATAAGACAGTTTCTTACATCATTTTAAGGAATGTAATTTAGCATAATAGGATACAACGTTTCAGCAAAATCGATTAAATAGTTTCAGAGTATTAAAACTTCAGAAAGTTGTAATTTTAAAAATTTCTCTCTTACTATTCGACCGATTTCGTTCAGACTGTATTTTAGGGGTCTGAAATCCGAATACGTCGAAAAAAAGTATATTAATTCAGGAAGATCATATTTTTGTGTCTGATTTCGTAACTTAAAATATCGTCTGCACTAATTGATTTGCATATTTGAGGCCACCCCGTAGGATTATTAAGATTAAATCCTAGAACGTGAAGATCCGATCATTAGATCAAAATTTATTCAGGGTGGCCCGTTTTTTATTTTTATTTTACGCACTGTGCAATATTAAGGATCTTACGTGTATTGGTATGGCTTGTAATCATTGACGAGATCCATGTGGTCTCTCTTCATCGTCATGAAGCCTACATCAGGATGCTGAAGAACCGCATTCAGGATTCTTCTCAAACTGGATACAGGGATGTGACGTTTTCCCTCTGAATATACACAATATTTAATCACTATCATAGTTACATAATCAATTATGAAACATAAAGGCAATAGGAAAGCAAGCCTGAAAAAATATTAATATCAGATGATCATTAATGAAAAAAAATTGCCTTTAATTGGAGGGTGGTTATGAGGAGAAAGTTCCCATACGAGAATACCCTTTTTAAATTTATAATTCAAATCTTATTATGATGCCCATTATTATAATGTCGAATGAGCATATGATCAGTATAAATCGTTGGAAATTAGCTGAATTTGCAAAACTTAAAAACACTTTTGTGTTATCTCAAAAAGTGAAAAATGCTAAATCTACGAAATATAAAGAAGGTGTCTTAATATCGGATGATACCAAGCAAAATATAGTAAATACGTTAGTTCTAATTTTATATAATCTTGAGCTATTATGCTTATTCAGGCCATAAATATTTATTGATAATTTTGTGACAAAACTTAATATATGTGATATACAACAATGTATTCACTTGCCATTGACGCATAATTATACATTTTGAAGACAAACGAGACAAAGGCAATAACTTCAATACATGGAAATGCATTTTACCCTGATTTGTGTCTCTCAGCCCCAATGGGTTCTTGTTTCGTCTTTATTTATTAAGTTATTTTTATATTTTGCTTCACTCTCGGGTTTCGCGGTATTTCCAGTTTTTTTGTTCACCTTCATTTTCCCTTTCACGTTGGCAACTTTAAAATTATTATTTCAAATCACTTTTGTTTTCTTCATTCATAATGGGCGCCTACTTTTGAGCGCTTGAAACACGTGTACTTTTACTTCCATCCTCATGCTTAGGGAAGCCAAAGTTCCTTAATCAAGTAGGTTTTTCTGCTTTTCAATCTTGGGATTAGTTTTTTGATAAATATACTAGTTTTTTGTTATTAACCCTCTTTACACTCTCTAATAATAAATTGTAAGAGTTTAGAAATATTCTCCACCCCCCCCCCTCTGAATATGAGTTTGTGATCCCTTATGTGCATATCAATATATTTTACTTAATTTTATTTAGAACGATTCCAGCAATATATATTAAGAAAAATGATTTTGGACCAACCTATATATTTTTAACCAATTAACCTTTAAAAAGGGAAAAAAATTTGTATTGAAAGTACAAAAGTTAAGTACTTAATAAGATTAAGAACTGGATATTAATTTACTTTTTAATTTTAATGTAGCTAAGTGATGAGGAAAACTAAAAGAGAAAAATTTTACCAAGAATAAACTTTTCAGGGTCCTTAATCTCTATAACTGACACATCTATTTCTTCTGAAATCTGTAATGTAATCATTAAAAATCTTAAAGGAAATATATTGTGATGGGATTATATAGACTTGATTATACTTATACTTGTTGAAATTCAATATTTATTCCTTGTATAACACCTGATGTTAATATCTAGGTTTTTCCTTAATGGTATACCCTCCAACTTCCACCGAATTTCCAGAGATTCAGAAAATATTTTTTTTTTCCATAGTAGCAAAGGTAATGTATAAATATGTTATCAGAATCTATCAGTCTACCACTATGTATATATAATTTAAACATGTACACTGATTGTCAGACAGAGAAATGGTCTAGCTTTAAAGTCTTGATGAGGGTTTTATGAAAATTATATATGCTTTAAAAATATCGACTTTGCAAAATGCGGAAGAAAGAAAAAAACGGACAAATTAGTCTAAAGGACTGGTTTCTTAGGACAAGCGCCTTATCTGGGCGTCAGCGGAAAGTTGACGTAGAGCTGACGCCACAAAAATACTTCTTTGTTAGCTCAGCGTGAGCAGTCGGTCCAACGCAGACATTATCTCTCATTGCGCATGCGTTAATAACGTAAACAAATACTTACTTTGAATTTTTATTGATTTTGTTATTGTCGACCAGTGTTTTAGAGAACAAGTGCTGACTTTGGATAAGAAAAAACACATTATAACTGATCTAAATGAAGAGTGCTATGTTTATTGAAGAAGCTATGTTTAATGTCAAAATCAAAATTTTGGCTGATTTCAATGTGGTGTTGGATGTTGTCTGCCATTTCTGTGGTTAACGTCACGTTGTAATCCAACTGCAGTTGAGTTGGACGGCAATTGTAGTTCAAGATGAGCGTTCGATGACGTATACTATCAAACTCACAAATGGACCAATCAGAGGTTANGAATTAGGTAAGGGCTAGATGAGCCGTAATCAATCAATATTTTCCCCAGCATTACACAGAATAGTCCTATAGTATTATGCAGATGGCCTTTATACAAAATATTCCGAATCAATCGATGCATAAATAATGATGCTATAATTTACCATTACAGGAACATTATTTATGTCATAGAACAATTATTTAAGATTCTTGACAATAAGGGCTAGCTGAGCCATTATCAACCAATTTGTACCCAATAGCAGCTATTTGGCACAGATCAGACCCTACATGTGATTGACCAAACCTATTTAGGTCCGTAGAGGCGAAATCTAAAAATTCCTAATCTTGGTCTCTTTGCGCATAGTTTTGATAGAATCTTTGTTGAGCCGTACTCAGACAAAGATAAAATTGCTGCTACATCTTAAGGCCTGGTTTCTTAGGACAAGCGCCTTATCTGGGCGTCAGCGGAAAGTTGACGTAGAGCTGACGCCACAAAAATACTTCTTTGTTAGCTCAGCGTGAGCAGTCGGTCCAACGCAGACATTATCTCTCATTGCGCATGCGTTAATAACGTAAACAAATACTTACTTCGAATTTTTATTGATTTTGTTATTGTCGACCAGTGTTTTAGAGAACAAATGATGACTTTGGATAAGAAAAAACACATTATAACTGAGCTAAATGAAGAGTGCTATGATTATTGAAGAAGCTATGTTTAATGTCAAAATCAAAATCTTGGCTGATTTCAATGTGGTGTTGGATGTTGTCCGTCATTGCTTCGGTGGTTAACGTCACGTTGTAATCCAACTGCAGTTGAGTTGGACGGCAATTGTAGTTCAAGATGAGCGTTCGATGGCGTATACTATCAAACTCACAAATATACCAATCAGAGGTTAGCGCTGATATCCAGCTGACGGCGTCCTGTCCTAAGAAACCAGGCCTTTAAGGTGGTCGCTTTTTGCAGCGATGCAAAGCCGCAAACGCTTATTGAAAATTTCAGCAATAAGCCGCAAATCAGCCAGCAGAGCTGTGGGTGGTTCCATTTCATTGATGAAGAGCTCTTTAACGTCCAACATGCTCATAACTCCTAGAACGATAGGATCTGGCTTTTAGACGTTCCTAGAACCTTGTCAATATGTCAATCATTGAACCTTACCAAAATCCAAAGTCGTCATGTTTGGCAGAACATTCTGGAAGCTCTTGTACTGGCCGAAAAACACTTCATCAATGTAAACTAGACGTTTCAACAAGACTCCACACATAAGACCGAAAACATAAAGGCGGTCTCGCATTAGTAGTCGATGGTCTAAATCCAAATATTAATTGTTTGTATGATATTTTAACCGCGCTGAGATGAGGTGAAATCTCTATATATTTAAAATAGTTTTACTTTGAGGGTAAACCAAGTACAAGTGAAAATCTGTTTATAATTATTTAAAACATGAAATTTGTCTGATTCCCGGATGGAATATTTTAGATCGAATTTAGATTTTTAAAAAACGTCTTTATTTTGAGCACAATTTTCATTATAATTCAAATCGGTGTTCGAGTGTTTAAAAGAAAATAAAGTACATTTCTGAAAAATTCTAAAAGCAGATAAATGTACAGTATAACAAACTACCGATTATATTTTTGCTTTAAATTTCTGAGAAGTACCTGCAGAAATTCTTAAAATTAAAATCTCTCTCTCACACACTGAACACTTAATTGATAATGCATATTTTAAAAGAATGGACACCGTTTATAAAGCAAGATCATCCAAAAATTTTCTTTATCAATATTAGATTTGAAAATATTGTATTGCCTGTATCTTTGAAGTATCCTCAGGAACATAAGGAGTTATTTTTCTGGATTCATTAACTCTTTTGTACTTCCGAAATTCTGTAAAACCAGCCTGAAAAGAAAGAAAGAAAATGAAGAATATTTATATAATCAAGAATAAAATTGTTAAGGTGCACAATAGCGGATGGGATACTCATAAAGAGCACTTTAACAAAAATCTGATTTATCTTATTTCCAGGTTCTGCAATTGCGGGTGCATGTATGGTTGATGACACATGCTACCGGGTCACAGTTTCTAATTTTTAATTTTTGATAAAAAATGTATGGATTCAAAGTATACTTATGCTTGTACAATAGGATATCACATTAAATGCATCCGTTTTTTAAAAGAAATAGATCACAAAATAGGAAGGGGAAAAAACTTATTTCATAATGGAAAATTTTTAAATTAATAAAGAAATTTTTTTCTAAAAGATATTAAGCTCGGGCAAACCACGGGAGGTTTTTATGATTTTCCTCTCTATGTAGCGCAAATACAGATTAGTTCCATCAAAAAGTCCACCACGAAGGCTAGTTTGCCCCAATGCTTGACCCAGGAGTTCCCTTGTCTTCTGGGTTGGGTTCGAAAATTACAAGACTATGGAGTTGAACATTGATAGTCGTAAACTCAGAATTGGGTCAACGATTCAACGCTGGTTGTAAAATAAAATAAAATACTGTTAGGTACGTAGGTAATGTTTGAACGTAAGTACTCTAGGACATTTTAGGCAACGCACCCATGAAATGTAAAATCAGTTTTAAGTTTCGTCTGACTCTTATTGAGAACAATTATTGAATATGGGATTACCTTGCTTTAGCCTCGAGACCCTAACCCATTTTCGCTAAGCATAGAAATTTTATAAAATGTGGTATAATTTTCATTGAAATATACTTAAATTACATCCACTAAGACACACAACAACAAAAAAAGTTTCGTGCATAAAAAATAATGCTTTCTCCGAGAAATGGGATGGCACATAAATGGTAATAAAACGTATAAAGGTACTGGTGAATAAAATGGGAATTTCATTTACAGAACTGGCACCTTTAACTCATAATAAGAACATATGATTGATCTCAAGTGCAATAATTATACATTTACAAAAAGTCGAATTTGTTAATAACGTTTTAAGCTAAAAAAAAATATTACAAAAAATTATTGTATTTAAAAAATTTCTCAACAGAAAGAGGTTACTTCAGTTGAATTGCTAATATTTTATAGATGTCTTCACAACCCTTAAAAATAGTAAAAAAAAAATAATAATAATGGTGAAAAATATACATCACAGTGTTAATAAAAAATATTTATTGAAATAGTGCGTTTATGCACCTTTGACCTAAAACGGAGTAATTAATCTTTATTTTAATTTTTCCTCCCTTTATGAAATTTTTAAGTTTTTTCGGTGATCATGTATGATTACTGTGTACTATGAATTGTGACATTTTGTGTTTTTAATTCTTCATACCATTGACTTATCTTCAATGTCATCAAACGGATTTTTCTTCAAGTCCTGAGTAGATGGCAACGGTAGAAGTAAAGATGAGTATGGCGGCTTGTGTGGTCTTCGTAAGAAATTAGAAGATCCATCAATGGCTTGACTTTCTGGCTCGGAATTTCCTTCTGTTTCATCATTCTTACATTTTGAACTATTGCTTGTGTTAATTTTTGTTTCATTCTGTGACAAAGGGAAAAGTAAATTGCAATTTATTTAAATTACTCAAGCGAAGGACATGTTACGTAACTATTTATCCTTATATATTTGCAAAAACGATGTATGAAAGTATTAACAAAAAAAAAAAAAAGAAAGCTAAACGTAAAGCTTGATAATACTCGGACAATAATTTGTAAATGTGAAGCAAAAAAAAAAAACATTTAAAACATTTTTAAAAAAAATGAAAAATAAAAAAAGGCGCGAAAGATTTTATTATAAATAAGAGCGTTTTACGTTAATCTGTATTGAATAGTATCATGCTATCGTAAATCTGTTTAACTCGTTCAAGATCGTGATCGCGTATACGTGATCACGCTCTTCTCCCTCCGCTGTTTATGGCACCATATATGAGACGAGCCTTTCTAACTCCAGCAGCACATAGTCACATGATTGTGATTTCAATTTGATACTCACTAATTACAATTCGTATTAATTCGTATACGTATTTTTAGGTACGTATACTCTCAAAGCAAGCGGGCCTGCTGCAGCGCCTCTTTCTCCTTTTGCCGGTTTGAACCGGATAACAGCCAAAATTCCATTGAATTTACAAGAAGAAATTTTTGTAATAAGGACAACGATTTTGATTCAACTTTGATGAAAACGACTTTTGGTGAAATTTTTGGTACTTATACGTTACGGGAAACGGTACAAACCTATACCTGCAGTATCTATATTTTGTACCAATATTAAGGTACTTATATTATTGGTTACCTATTACCACAATAATAGTAGTACTTATCAGAATCAATTGAAATTATTACTTTTTTAAGCCTCTCCCTTCCCCCAAACGGATAAACTGCCTAATTTCCAAATAATTTTTTTTAAAATTTCAGACTGAGCATAAAAAATATTAAACGTTTTACTATTTTTAATTCTTTAGGGCCTTACGCTTTTTTCCAAAAGATTCAGTTTCTTTTAAATTGAATGAAAAATAAACAGTTTCATTTGGGGAAACAGGCCACACTTATTGATTAAATATATATCAATGTTATATACGAGTATTTAATCAATGTAGACATAGTAAATGACCGAATTGACAGAAAAATAACTATTTACACTAATGTGAACATAAATAAACTACCAGTTTTTGTTTGTAAAGTCACTTTACTCGTCTACTTTTTTAGGCATTAATAGTTTATCCAATTTTTGAAAGAAAGCGTCATTCAAAATTTCTGAAACTAGTATTACTTTGAACTGGAGTTTACTAGAGTTTAAATCCTATAAATGAAAAAATCCTCTCAAATAATTGTGAATTCTGAAAAGTTGTTTCAATTTTCGAAACCATTTTTTTTAATAACTATCATTTTTTATAGTAAGTTAAGATATAAATAAATGGATTTGTCCTTACTTCCATTTCCAAAAGTATTGATGAGATTCCAAGGGAAGACTGAACTAGATCAGTAACTTAACTTTCATGTTTCAGGCTGATCTCTAATTTAAGCCCCTAGGCCAGTCTAGTATCCTAGAATGAATGGAGCCGTTCCGTGCAACGTCTCAAGTCACGTGAGTCAGGTGAAACAACTCAGAGTGTAAGCTAATTTTATTTATTTATTTTTAATGTTTTACGTAATAGAGATTCTTTTGTGTCTATAAGAATATGTAAAAATTTAATGATAGTGTTACAGGATCCAATAAAGTCATTGATAATATGAAAGGCTTACGTCAAATGCGTCAAATAGCCTATCAGAAATAGGAACGTTTTTAAATCAGAAATTAGGGTTACTTTAATGAACTTTTTCAAATAGAAACTATAAATCATTGTATAACATTAAAATAGACTGATCCAAGACAGATTTACATTGGTGACAGCGGTGCATTTTTATCAACGGAAAATCAATAGTAGGGCCCACAGTTTTCTCACATTAATTTCCTTATGTATTTTTGGTTGGGCAGGAATTTGTTACTTTTGTAAATCATTTCGTCACAAAATCAAGTGATTTTCGGTAGGTTAGTGTAAATGTGGGTCTCCTTCAGGATTCTTTATTTTATCTTAAAACCGCTTTCTATGAATGACAGGAGGGTACAGGAGTTAGTACGCTCCAGTGGAAGAAATCATTGCGAATTTTTCGGAATCATGAGCAAAACTGAACATGCAAATAACGACACAATTAATAAAGCGAAAATAATTTCGATTATTTCATTATGTATCATTATTTGTTGCCCGTCTTGGTGGTTACGCGTTAGTAAATGAACCAAAACACGCTTTTATAGTTCATCCCAACTGTATTCCAACTGTATAGTTAACTGTATTCGGCATCCCATTTGCCATGATGCTACTACTCGCGGTCAACTAATGATGGTCGAAATTTACCACTATCAAGTAATTTTCTCCAGTACATATTCTTTTGTGCGAATTCGACCCAAACTAATTATCATTGGCTTCATAATAATGGTGGAATTTTTTGTCTAATAATATTGGTGTTCTCAATGAATTAGTTCTTTCCACTAATTTTGCTTTTCACTGTAAAACTTTTTTTTAATTTCAACTATCGTTGATTTATTATTGTTTTTATTTTTATACACAAAAGAAACACTATCAGATAACCTTAGAAATTTAGTGACGCAGTCTTCCATGCTACCAAGTTATCGTTGTTCATTGAACTTATCTGACGTAGCGAGAAAAAGAACTCAGTATTAAAAGACGTATAAAAAACTACTTTATTGATCAAATAGAGCTATAAGCTAGAATATATCGCTGATGTTATCTTTGAAATATTTTCAAAGCTAGAATCGTCTATAGGTTATATTTAAAACAATGGCTAACGAATAACCAATCTGATCGATCATCACCGTGCTTGGAACTAGCAATACACCAAATTTTATCGCTCCCATTCGCGATTTTCCGATCCAGCGGCTTCTAACGACTTCTGTTTGTCACTTTGTAAATAAGTAAATAAAAAATAAAGATATAAAAAAAAAAACTTGACTCCTGTTTTTTTCTTTTTTCTTAGTTCAGGTGACAAATTTTGAGAGAATTAAAAACTTGCATCGTAATATAAGTTCAAAATGAAGATGAAAGAAAGAAAAATTATAGACATATGAAAAAAAAAGGGGGGGGGAATAATAATTGAAAAAATGACAAACAACTGATTTAAAAAANTATATATATATATATACTTTTTTTGGGTGGAAAAATGAAAAATTGTTTTAAGGTATACTAATCGTTAAAATTAATTATATCATTAAATTATACAATTATTGCATATTGGTTATACTAATAATTTCCTATTGTGATAATTTCATACACAAGTTAAAGACAGCATTCATCTGTGCTTTAATAGAAATGTTAAAATTTAAGTTATTACCCCCACATCTGTCACGATGAATGACAAAAGAGGGAGGGGGTATTCCTCGCCCCCTTCTCAACACACGCCGTAATTGTGTACTAGTTATATGACATGCAACTGCATATAATAGCGTTACTTTAATTCGAATAGTACACGTGACTGATATACGAACGTAATATTTTTTAATAAAAAGAACTGAGTTCTCTCTCCAGAACAGTGACCATATTTCCGTGAGGGATGATTATAATTTATATTAGACGGTATTTTGCCGCATCGGTTATTAGGAAAAGTTAATTGTGGGGAAGGGCAGATGTTCTTTTGCGGTTACGGGTAATATAATCTATTCTTCATAACATTATTAGATTCATGTTGAGAATCATGTTTTAATATGCACACCAAATGGTATGATGTCTCTATATAATATTCGAAATATGAAGAATCGCTGCAAAATTGTGAAAAGGTTGTTTAACCAGTAGACAATTTTGCACGATTAAATTATATCATATATGAAATTTATGATAACGTTATCATCACGATTAAGAAATCGTTTTTATTATTTTCATCAGGGTATATTCATCAGGGCTATTAAGTAAAATAATTTAAGACCTTAAATGAAATACGCTTATTTTATGTAAACTCTAGATTATTGTTTTTAGCTGTTCCAATATTAATTTATGAAAATCTTTTAGTCTATAAGTATTATGCTGAAATTTAATTTAAATTGATCTCGTTTTTTTTCAAGAGAACTTTTTTGGGGATCATTCAAAAATTACGTAAGCACCTGAATTGGAAGGGAAGATTTACGCAAAATAATAAATTTTTTTGCACTGTGAAAACTGTGGTATAGTGTATTATCAAATTTAGAGTTGAACAATCCAAAGGATTGTGTTAAGAGGACGCTATACCAGGCGAGAAACTTTTCATCACAAATTATCTTTCAATTCCAGAACTAATTTAAAAAAGAAAAAAATGAGTTCAGGCAAAACTAGAGTAAATCATGAAGTTTCAATTACCGAAAAAAAAATTTTAAAATATCAAAATGCAAGCAAATTATTGAAAGAGAGCTTCATCGCGTATTCCTTAATTTCACTCTCAGAATTCGTTTTTTTTTTATGTTTTTAATACTTGCTTTTCAATATTGGAAACTCCATGGCTCACGCTAAGTTTTTATGAATTCATCATTTTCCACACTTTAATTTTATTATGGGCGCGAAAGAGAGTTAGCGATAAAAACTTTTTTCCGTGGTAAAACGTATACTTAAGAAACTCTCTATTTCAAGTTAACTCTAAATTAAACTGTCATATTAACTTTAACAAGAGTCAAATCAAAACACCGATATGGACAAATAATCCGCGCAATCGCAGCATTTGTGAATTATTTTCGCTTATGAAAACACCGATTTCGGCGTACTTTGGATATAGTCAGTTTTGGCATGTATTGTTTAAAATTGAGTGTGAGATGGCGTAAATTTGTTTTTCTCTTCCATGCTGCTAAACATCTTCAGAGACCTATTCATAACGTATGTATGTTCATAATGCCAACATGTACGTAATATAATGTACGTAATGTTATATTCGCCTATTCATAATGCATGCATGTTGCGTAATAAGGATAATTACATTTTATTTTTTGAATATCAATCAATTGTATTGCATGATTTTATGAAATTCTGCTTCTATGTGCTTCTGTATCGTTAAGCCTATGTTGAATACTGAAATGTTGCCTATGTTGAATACTATGTTGAATGTTGAAACCTTAGTATTCTCTATGTGCTGTGTGTATGCTTGATTAACAAACTTTTTTTATTTTAAGTTGTAAAATAGTTGCCACCATTTCTGATGGGAAATAAAAACAGTGATGTCACAATATAGTTAGGAACTACGACATCTAATCACAGAGGGATGTGATGTCACAGTCACTAAAATTTTTCACAGTGATGTTTTCAAAATTTTCTTAAAATGAAAAAAAAAATGAAATGTGACAAAAAAATTAAACATAGGAAAATTTTAAATTTGGCTATTTAAATTTGAGGTGGGGGTGGAAGATAGAAAAATTTCCCAAAGAAGAGTTTCTGTGGTAAAAAAGTTTTATAACAGAAAGAAAAAGATTCCTAAAGATTATTCTAATCAGAGAATTATAAAAGGAATTAAAACGTAGTAAATTTTGTAATTTTATCTTGTTGTTATTTGATATTCTATCTAATTACCAGTATAGTATCTAGAAGTTAGCTTTTGTTACAGCTAATTTCTATTATTGTAAAATGTTTAGCAGGTTTTGAAAATGACAGCAAACATTGCACATACTCGTGCTCGACTGTAAACAATTATTCTTTGTCATCCGGCAGCTTACGAGGGCAAGTTTAAATTGGCTAAAATACTTCATAAATAAGGCCTCTGACCTTGGTGTAAGCTATCTCCATTATTGGTGCTTATATTTAACTATACCTTAAATTGTGTATAAACGCCCGATTCGATATTAACTTAAAGTAAAGTATTCCGTCACAAAAAAATTTTAACGCCAAATTCGGATTAGTGATTCGGTTCGGTCAGCAGTTTTTACTTTGTTGTGTGGAAGCTGCTATAATTTACTGTAGCGAAAGATTATTTTAGGATGGCTTTCTTCAGAAATCTTACTAGCAACTCTTTTTTCTTTAATTTAAATAATTCATCCATTCTTGCAAAATCGTTTTTCATTACTTCTTACAGAACATCGCTCGTAACTCCGCTCCCCAAGAAACTTTGTCTGAAGAAGTGACTACTTCCGTCTACCGTGGGACATGACTGTCACCTATCTCACGTGACTCTTACCAATAATAAAAGAATTTTTGCGAAATTACGATAATATTCCTGCTAATATATTATAATAATATTCCATGATGACTCAAGAGATAGAGCGTTTCCTTCCATTGAGGTGAGCCGGATTCGAATCCCAGCGATGGCTTGTCGATACGAACTCCGCATCCGGCTCACACTGACTACAGTGCTGACGTAAAATATCCTTAGTGGTAGATGGATTATGGGTTAAAGTTACCTCGCCGTCACGCTAACCGTGGGAGGTTTTGCTGATTTTTCTCTCCATGTAACGTAAATGTGGGTAAATTCCATCAAAAAGTCCTCCACGAAAGCAAATTTCTCCCACTACCTGATTCAGGAGTTCCCTTGTCTTTTGGATTGGGTTCAAAATTACGAGGCTACAGTGCTGAGCATTAATAGTCGTAAACCCAAATTATTAGGTCGGCTGTTCAACGATGGTTATAAAATATAAAATAAAATAAAAATATTTCTGAATATTTTTTAATTGAAAGTTAAAAGATGAAGTCATCTAAAAATTTAACAAATCTTAGGCTCACACCTGGGATAAAAAACAGTAGAGAATAACAGATATAACAGCTACAGAATAATTCGACAAAAAATATTCTCTGACTTATAATGTACTATTAATGTGCAGCATACATGGTTAAAACATTTAAATTCACGATTTTAATTCGTTCACCGAATATGATTATTTTTACGACGCTGACCCTAGATAATCATTGTGTAATATCCTTTTAAAAATGAATTTATGCATTTGACCTTCAACACATATGTGATTCTGGTTTTTTTTCAATGATTCAAATAATGCTTTACTTAATATTTACCAAGTAATAAAAAAGTAGATTTCTGACGTAGATTTGAATAATTAATGATTTTGTTTATCAAAAGACGGGAAAAAAATAAATTATACCGAAAATAGAACGCAGTTCTCTAAACAAATTGCGAAAGCCGACTTTCATTTCCAACACGAAAGTTCGAAAAGGGGGTGGAGCAAACGATGAGAAAAAAGACCTTTACAAAATGAAGAAATAAGTGTATTCAAGGGGAAAGAAAAGTTTATTCTGAATTTTTAATCTAATTCTTCTCTCAAACACATCGGCCTCACTTTTTATTTGGTCGCGTGATACAACTGAGTGTGCTGCCATCCAGAAGATAGAAATAAAATAAATAATAGAACGCTTTTAGTTGATAAGGTCAACAATGGCATTGGGTCCTTACGTCAACAGAGGGGACAACGTAAGTTTGCGTGATTCAGACACTAGAGGATTTCTTTCTATCTTTGGGTCAGCACACGCCAAACTTTCAATAATGTTATGTCCTCTCCCGCCGGGATGAATTGCATTCTGCGACCAACATGGACCGGCCAATGTCCATGTCCTGATGACATGATTGGACAAGGGTATTAAATTAGAACAGAAACTAATGCGGCTTATATCTCCTGGCCTTAGAGTACGTTTGTTGGTCTTATATTACTGAGTTGCCAGGAAAGTCACGATGCCCCTGTCCTGGTCTTAGATCTGACATTGATCTTGCAGTACATTTGTTAACTTCATATTGAATTTGTTGCAAATGAAACGACGCATTTCTTGTATGTTTTAAATAACGTGCCTTTATTTAATAAAACATGTCGCACTCCTTCATAAACTGTCGTCCCTCTTACGACCTCGTGTCGTCAACTTAAAGGAAGATGCACAATTCTATAATTGATACGATTTTATAGACGAATAACAGAACGGAAGGCTGATTTACAGCATCATCTAAATTCAATATCATAATACATGGGGATTTGAGGAAAAAAAAGCTAGCGTCACTTACTCCGGCCAGTATGCTCAATAGGAACATAAAAGTTGCAATTGGTCAGTATTTTTGACATTCAAAACCACTGTTTCCGAATTAACTAGAATTCTATGTTAAACTAGGAAGCTTTCACTCATCAACCACCATAGTAGCCTTCCAATTTAACTTTATTAAGTTTTACTTACTTAAAAATCAACATTTTTCAACAAAAAAAAGATATTACTTTGCTTTAAAGTTTAAAAGTAAAGTTTATGACTCGTGAGCTTGGCGAATTCTATGATCAGATGAGGTGGATTTTTTTTTTCTAGATGGAGCTATGAATAATCAAAATTGTCGCGTGTGAAGAGTTTCACCTTTTAATGTCCTGATCATTTTTTTCTTTATTTTATATATTTATTATTTTATTTTGCTAACAGCACAGAAGTTTCTTTTCGTTTCATTTCTTTAACTATCATTTAAGCAAGTTCACTGTTAATTTTTATTATTAGTTTATTTCATTTTCAGGAAAATTTTTAGCCATGTCCTCCTCCTCTTAATCACTCTTCATTAATAACGGCAAAATCTAACCGAAGGGAACAAAATTAACTTCTGTAGTTGCTGCAGAAAAGCCTGTAGTTGCGATATTATTATCCCATGGAGAAAAAAAAAAGATCATAAAAGGAAAACGCTTGCACTTAAATTATCTATTAGATGGTTCTTATTCTTTAAAAATACCCCAAAACTTTTTAATTCCCATTCCAACTTTTTTGTTGCAAACTTACAACTTTTCGTAGTGTTGTAGTGCTGCAAGGAAATACCTTTATGGAAAAAGTGGAGGGCAGGAGCATTTGAGAAAATCGTTTGATATTTGTTTTAGCTGCCATGGGAAAAATAGAGTCATATGGCTAGAGATCAAATAAAAGATAATTGGAAAAAAAATCGACGAAAAAATTACTTCTGTATGTTTTGTTACCATTAATAATGTGTTGAACTTTATTAGGTTTTAAATCGAGTACTAACTTTTGCAACAACCTGATATTATCCCATTGGTACCAGCGCTCGTTTGTTGGGATAGTTTCTCTTAAGTGTGTAATTCAACCTTCGAATCATTAGGAATGTTTACGAGGATTTGTTCACAATTTTCAAATGAATTAAAGAAAAACTTTCCTAAGTTTCAATTAAAACTATCCTTTTCTTCTTTCCCTTTGTATTTCCTTATTTGTTCAATTATTTCATGAGTACTAGCGAGCTGCGCCCCCTGCTCGCTAACGCTCGCCAATCCCCGAAAATTGCTACGCAGTCTTATATGGTTTGCTTCGTAAACCAAGCTCGCTTTGCTCGCTACTAACTTCGGTACATTGCAAATACACAAAATTCTAAGAATTCGAAGCAATCATTCAAATCCATATAAAAACATTTTAAAAAAAAATTACATCTTTTTAGTAAATACTAAGTCATTAAAATAAATTTGAATTCAAATAAATGACATGCAATTCGTTAAACCTATTAGAAATGTGCTATAGTATAATTCGTGATATAAATCAAAAAATTACAACAAAAACAAGTGCGACATTGTTTCCTATATATTTTTTACTTTGAATCAAATGAGACTATATACAAGTTAATTAAACGGTAAGTTTAAAAGTTGTAAACACTTTCATANACAAAGACTACTCACTTCTGCCTAGCTTAAGGTTATTTCAGTTTCCGTTTTAAAAAGCGCTATATGTTGAGCCACCTCAGCTAGATTTGGCATGTGACATTTTTAGTAGCAATCATCGGTCGATTTTCTAGCGTTGCCATTCGGGAGTTGCAATGAGGCTTTTTTTTGTCGCCGTGTAAGAGAAATATATATATATAGATTATATAATAACGTATTATGATTGTGAAGTTTGGTAAGTAAATAAATAAGAACAGCTGTGTTAACAGTCGCCATGTGGTGCAATCTGAAAACTTACTTCAAATCGTGACTACTTTTAAAAAATGATTTCGCGTAGTTCTCGTGTAATTTCACGTTGATTGTTGTATTTTAAAAGCTTACGGGTATACCCGTATTACGATATACACGCATATTCTTTATTTCATTATATTTGCAATTTTTTTTTTATTGTTAATAAGGACACAGCAATCCTTGTTGTTCTAACAATTTCAGGCCAAAATTTTTCAATTAAAGACACAAATTTCGAATTTTTATTCGTTTTATTAATTTTTTTTATTATATATATTTTTTTTTATTTTTATATGTTTATTTGTTAGGGATAAATAATTAAAAATTTCTTTTTATACCGATATCTAAATTTCTTTTCTCGGAAACGTGGTATTCCATTGGCAATTCAACACGCTTTGTTCGTTGTTGAGTGATTTTAGTGCCTATTGTTTTCTAAACAAGTGGTGTGCGCTTTTTTTTTTTTTTAAATGTGTGATAGATGCCTATTAAACGCGTGAACGGCGTGATTCAGTGGAGGCGATCATTGCGATTAGTTTGACGCTGCTGCTGGCCACCACCACTTTACGTGATTCATTCCGGTCTTCAACCAACCATGACTCCCCTGACAATGAGTGGTCCTCTTAAATATTTCCGCCTGGACAGTCCACCCACATACCTCGTCAGGAAAAAGAAGGATCATTTATGCTTCGGCCATTTTTTTCGGGAAAAGTACTGCCTAAAACAAAGCAGGTTGGTTGCAGTAAAAGAAAACCATCGTTCACACTTACTAATGTATATACTATCTACTAATAACAAATATTGTGAAAAAACGAGTATTTTTGGATATACCTTGAACCATACTATATACTTACTGCTAAATAAGAAAGAAATGTTGTGTTTCTAATGACACTAGCACAAGCCAAGCTTAACAAATTAGGTTAAGAAGGAGCGCGCTTTGCTTGACAAGGACACACTGCTAGGGTGAAAGTGCGGCTTAGCTCAGAACCCCTCCCAGATAAATGACATCAACACTCAGTCATGAGACCACTTCCACAATCTGATATCTGAAGGGAAAGGAAATTTTCTCTAGTTTCCTGTATATAGTATACTTCTCTGCGAGGCATAATGGCTCGGGGCTTCCAATGAGGTGAACCGGGTTCGAATCCCAGCGATGGTTGGTCGATGCGAATTCTGCATCCAGCTAGCACCGACCACAGTGCTGACGTAAAATATTCTCAGTGGTAGACGGATCATGGGTTAGATTCCCCTTGCCATCAAGCTAACCGTGGGAGGTTTTAATGGTTTTCCTCTCCATGTAACATAAATGCGTGTTAGTTCCATCAAAAAGTCCTCCACGAAGGCAAATTTCTCTCAATACTTGATCCAGGAGTACCCCTATCTTCTGGATTGGGCTCAAAATTACAAGGTTATGGAGTTGAACATTAGTAGTGGGGAAACGGAAAAATTGGATCGGCTGTTCAACAACGATTATAAAATAAAATACTTCTTTGCGACCGACCCCAGGACTTCGTGAGGACGAATATCTAAGCTGACCTGCGTGTTCAAGAAATTTAAAAAAAAAAAAAGAAGAAGAAGAAAGACTGGTAGAAAATTTTCTATACGAATATTTGAAAACTAACTGCTTTATCCTTCGAAATTAATATTCTTAGAATAGAGATCCCTCGTAGAGATTGGCTGACAAAAATAATTTTTTTTAAAAAAAGGCAAAGAGTTCTCATGCTCTTTCAGAAACTCTGCTACAAGTTTTTAAGGCGCTGGTGATCTTACGTACATAGCATGTAATCGGTCGATTTCAGCGGCTGTGAGTATCGAACCTCTATCTTTCTGGCCGGAGTCCGAAGCTCTAACCGCTGGGCTACCACGGCAATGGCACTTAAATTATTATTTTACCAGACAAGTTGTTGAATTGTTGTAGTTGTTGTAGTTCATTTACGTCGCAGAAGAGCTGCACAAAGGGCTATTGGCGAAGACCAGGGAAACATCCCTGAGTATGATCCGAAGACATGCCATCACAATTTTGATCCTCTGCAGAGGGGATGGCAGCCCCGCGTCGGCAGCCCGACGACCTGCACGCGAAGTCAAGCACTTCACGGTAGAGCTGTTTAACAAGGACCACTACCGCACACCCTCGGTCCCTACGCAGACTGAGCGCAGCCAGTGATGCTTGACCTCGGTGATCTGCGGGGAACCGTGTCTTCTGCGGGACCCAGTTGTTGAAATTTCAACACTTTTGAAACTTATTAGAACCTGACTTTTCCTTTTCTCATTCACAAGTTCTTCGTTTTTTTCTCCCAAAATTTTAGGTTTTCAGCAAAGATATTTGCAGAAAGTTCTCCTGCTGCAAGTATTGGGCAACTCTTTCGCCATTTTTTTCCTTCCAATGTACTTAAATTTATAGTTTATTAGTAAATAGTTTAGCAATTTATTAGTTTTAATTTTTTCAGTCAATTTGATTTCAATTTATTTTATCACCTTCACTGATATCCGCTAATCAATGAACATACGACTCTTACAGTAGAGGCAGTTCACAGTGTGTAACTCCATAGTATTGTATTTTTGAATCCAACCCAAGAGATACTACTAGATACTAGTACTAAAACTAACTCGCATTTGCGTACTACACATAATTTTTGGTTTATTAGGAGTTAATAAAAGGATAGCAGTTGAAAATTAAAAAAAAAAAAGTAATAGCAATTATGAGAATACGAGTGGGCTGCACCCCCTGCTCGTTAACGCTCGCCAACCCCCGANTCTGCAGAGGGGATGGCAGCCCCGCGTCGGCAGCCCGACGACCTGCACGCGAAGTCAAGCACTTCACGGTAGAGCTGTTTAACAAGGACCACTACCGCACACCCTCGGTCCCTACGCAGACTGACCGCAGCCAGTGATGCTTGACCTCGGTGATCTGCGGGGAACCGTGTCTTCTGCGGGACCTAGTTGTTGAAATTTCAACACTTTTGAAACTTATTAGAACCTGACTTTTCATTTTCTCATTCACAAGTTCTTCGTTTTTTTCTCCCAAAATTTTAGGTTTTCAGGCAAAGATATTCGCAGAAAGTTCTCCTGCTGCAATTATTGGGCAACTCTTTCGCCATTTTTTTCCCTTCCAATGTACTTTAATTTATAGTTTATTAGTAAATAGTTTAGCAATTTATTAGCTTTAATTTTTTTCAGTATATTTGATTTCAATTTATTTCATCACCTTCATTGATATCCGCTAATCAATGAACATTCGACACGTACAGTAGAGGCAGTTCACAGTGTGCAACTCCATATTATTGTATTTTTGAATCCAACCCAAGAGATACTTCTAGGTACTAGTACTGAAACTAACTCGCATTTGCGTATTACACATAATTTTTTGTTTATTAAGAGTTAATAAAAGGATAGCAGTTGAAAATTTAAAAAAAAAAGTAATAGCAATTATGAGAATATTAACGCTAATAATCATTTGTTAAAATATGCACTAAACAAGAAGAAAAAAACTTTTTTTATTTTTAAAGAATAGAATTTTTTGCTTCTTCCTTAAATAAAAAACCTGAATGATTTAGAAAGGTGAATTATTCATTATTATATTGTCTAAGCCCTTGGACAATATAAAAATGAATAAGTCACATTTGCATCCCTTTTCGGAACAACAAATTTCGATCAAAAATTTTCGAAGTGCAAACTTAGGCAGCAACCGACATACTTTAGCTCTTTAGTTGTTTAAAGAATAGTCTTTGATAAACATTTAAAAGCAATTAGTTTTACATTTCTAGCAGTTTGTAATATTTGTTGTATTAGTGTTACCAGACTGGCTACAGTGCACAAGAAAGAGTTAAAAATACGGAGTGTTAATTAATTTCTACTTAATAATACTTTTCGACTTATAAACACACAGTAAAAAATTTTCATTCTAAAATTGTGGTAAAATAACCGGCAGCAGTTTGTTCATTCAGTTAACCGTAAAGTTTACAGTAAAGGGCATTTTTTACCTTTACGGTCTTGAAACCTTCTACAACCTTCTACAACCTTCTTATGGATAAGAAACGATGATTACAAAACCATACTATATAACATTTACAACTAGCATGGTTTCAAAACCGTAAAATTCAAATTTAACTGGACTTTGAAGATAGTTTAGCAGATTTATAGTGCTACCACCAATACGTGAATGAGAGTATCATATTCTAACAGCCCAGGGTCACAAATTGAGGAGTACACGACACTGAAAGCCCTCCAACTGTGCTGAAGGGAATGGAAAATATATTGTGGTGTCAACGCTGGGACACGAATCCCTGTTCTATCAGCCATCATGAGATTAACAGATTAACCTTTTCGGTTATAATAAGTAGGTGGGTTTAGTCGCTGCAATAAAATTCTGGCTGCTTAACTGTAATAGGTGAACGCAGTTAATAAACAGTTTTTCTAACAATTTATTGTTTGAATACTATCTTATTTATGGTTACTTGACTGTTTTGTTTGAATGTAGTAAAATAACAATTAAATAAATTGTTATTTAATTTTTTTTTAGAGAAACTTCTAACAGTGCATGATAAAAGGCAAGTAATTTTAAAGTTTATTTCTCATTATTTTACTATATAACCATCGTTCAACAACCGACCGAATTTTGAGTTTACAACTACCAATGTTCAACTCCATAGCCTTGTAATTTTGAAACTAATCCAAAAAACAAGGGAACTCCTGGATCAAGTAATTGAAAAATTTTGCATCCTTGGCGGTCTTATTTATGGAACTAACCAGCATTTTTGTTACAGGAAGAAGAAAACCAGAAAAATCTCCAACGGCTAATCTGGCGGCAAAGGATCTCTTAGCCATGATCCGTCTACCACTGAGGACATTTTATGTCAAAATCATCATTTATAAACTGTGCAAGAGGCCTAACATTTATTTATAATGTTTTGATGAAAATTATCATCCAGATTATAAAATAAAATACATAAATAAAATTTAAGAATAGAAAATTTATAATTAAAAAGTCAAATGTTTTAGTTATTGTTATCACAATTTATTAATATCATTGAATTAACGTAATTTAAAAATTAAATCATATTACTACCTTTTTTGAATTAAATTTTCTTACAATCAGTATTTTGCCTTTTTCTAAAAATTGGTCGGCAAACTATTTATTAATGTGCTACTTATACCTGAGTTCATCTAGTAGAAATCTTAATTAAATTTAGAATTAAATTAGCGCTACGTAAAATTATTAATCGTATCTTCCAAAGGTGGTTTAAAATATATCATAATTATCAGTAATTCTAATTGCGTGACAAAAAAAATCTCAACAGTCTTGACCGAATACAAATAAAGGTTAATGACATGGTGAAAACCCATAAACGTAAAAACAATTTTTTATTCTAAAAAACTAAATCAACTTTTTAACCTAGCGAATTACCTACTAGCGAATGGCAACAGAGATGCAGAATATCTGTAGGGAAAAGGGGAAAAGCGTAGGGGATTCTCAAAAATGAATATGTCTGGGAAGCCGAATAAGAGCAGGGAAGCTCTCGTCTTGACTGGGATTGGTTTCTTGGGCATCCAGAGGTTGCAAATGACGAAAGGGATAGGATGACGTCGAAAAGTAGATGCGCGCGCATAAGTAAAGCTCATTAATATTTCTCCGCAGCGAATCGATGCTCCACACGCGAATATGCGGTCGATGGCTCGCAATCTCATTGTTCTCTTTCTACCAGCTCATTAAGATTTCTTAATCAGATATGGCAGAGATTTTTCTTTTTTGTTCTCGAAAAAAGAACTGTGGACTGAAAGGATTAATATGTGAATTTTACTATCAGTTGATCAGCGGTTACTTTTCCTAAATTATACAATGTTTTCGTCGAATTGGCGATTAAAAGGAAAATGTTAAGGGAATTTTAATAATTCGACGTCATATAGAAATTCAAAAAGCAGAAAAATATTGTTGTATGAGAATTTTTAAATTATTTTTTAATGTTTCAATTATAGTATGTATTACATAATCGAAAGACTAAAAAATAAAGAAAAGGGAGAAAAACAAAGAAAATTAAGAACTGCTCCGATAAAATAAGTTAAAAATACAAAAAAAAAAAAAAAAAAAAAAAAAAAAAAAAAAAAAAAAAAAAAACAAGGGAAAATTTTTTAATAGAAAAGGAAAAATTATTAATAATTAAAACTTTTTAAAATATAAGAATTTAATATTTTTCATTAATTGCGCTTAAGCTTCAAGTAAGTCGAACCCAACATTAGATAAAAATTCAAAGAAAAGAGGAAAAAAATATAAAAAGAAGAACATTTTTAAAGAGAAGAGAGAAAAAAATATGTAAATAATAAAATTGATTAAAATTTTAAAAAATAGAGACATGCATTCTACCTTCTCACTTTATATGTTCCTGTATGTTCCCATTTGGGTTTTATTTTGTATTATTCTTTATTTTTTTTTTAATTTTTACTTGATAAAACGCTATTTTCGAATCGATTTCTTCTCTTTCTCCCTCCTCACTTTTGTTGCTCCTCACATTATTGTATTGATGCATTTGCTTTGACTGTATTAATACAATATTAGAAAGCACTTAGTCATTTTTATTTTTCTTCTCTTCAAAATTTTCCTTTTTTCTTTCTTTCCCCCTGACTGTAATATATATATATACAGGTATAGGACAAAATAATAGGAGCACCTGTGAAAAAATGAAAATATTTTATTAATAAGGAGTTGGGCCACCTTTGGCCTGAATGACGGCTTGCATTCGACGTGGGATTGACAAGTAAAGGTCTTGAACAAAGTTCATTGGAATTTGCAGCCATTCCTTTACGGATATAATCGTGTGGGCTGATGAAAAGATTATATCTTTCTTTTTTTTCCCGTTTTTGTCCGGTTTTTTAAATAAAATTTCATCATTTATATTAATTTATTGTTAAATTCCTTTACGGATATAATCGTGTGGGCTGATGAAAAGATTATATCTTTCTTTTTTTCCCGTTTTTGTCCGGTTTTTTAAATAAAATTTCATCCTTTTTTCTTTTCTTTTTTTTAATTGTTGTTTGTTATTTTTTTACTTATTGTTTCCCCCTTTTTTCATATGTCTTTAATTTTTCTTTGTTTTATTCTTCATTTTGAACTTATCTAATGGGTTCTGTTTACTTGCAGCTTAAGCGCAATAAATGAAACTTATTGTTTTTCTTAACTTTCTTTGTGTTTTCTTGTATCTTTTTATTTATTATATATATATATATATACATATATTAGAATTAGAAAATAAAATAAAACAAAAGTACATTTGATACATTTCATTACGTAGTGATATTTCGAAATAAAGAATAATTATCCTAAGATA